>NC_090725.1:199584235-199709235 GCF_036898095.1 Palaemon carinicauda
GCCGCATTGGTTACCTTCACGACCAGGACAAGCCCGCATGACAAGATACAAATAAGACCAAGCACGCCGGAGAAGAGAAAGCAAAAATAGTCAAAAGCCAGTTTGTTAACGATAGAGAGAGACTATGTCTGCACTCCACTGAGTCAAAAACAAAAGTGACGACATAGCACAGGTGTGTGTGTGTGTGTGCATGAGAGGGGTAGCAGGTACTACCCCAATTACCACACCCCGCTAACTAGCAGGGTAGTTATACTTTGCCAAAGTCTTATGGCTAATTTCCAGCTTAGCCAAAAATATATTCCCCATAAAGAGCAAAGGGTTTGTATGGAGTGTTGGAACAAAGGAAAACTTTGGAAAAATGTTTTCAGACACAGAAAAACAAGGCATAGTGTTACATATAGATGACTAGATTGGCCATATTTACCATTTTGTGGATACCATCCAAAGAAGCTACGAAACAGGACATAGCAGGAGATGAGGATATCACAGCAACAACATTAAAACCAAGCACCAGCAGGAGTTAATGCAGTTCAAGGATAACAAAATCTGAGCAACTAAAGAGGATTACTTCCTCTAACTGGAGATATTCCTCTTTTTGAAGACATTGAGCCACAGTTTGGACAAGTTCTTTGCTCTATTGATGCCTTTATCAATAAAGTAGATATAGCAACATCAGAACTATGCTGGACATAAAGATTATCATTGGTAAACAAATATTAAAAGGTAAGGCCAGACAAGATGTGTTTAGAGCTGTAGAATTCCAAAGTATTCAAACATGGCCGAAATTCCAAACATATCTTCGCAAGAAGTTCTAGTTTCCACCTGAATGGATTCAACTTTATCTGAATAGTTACCAGCTAAGCTGGAGAGACAAAAAATCCATCTACCAGTTCTACGTTTGCATCTCCCGAGAGAAGGATCACCTTTATAAAGGGGAACTTCATCCTTGAGGGCGTAAAGGATTCCTGTATTTGCTGTCGGATGGCAGGAGCTTCTCCCAAGCTCCATGGTACATCCGTTACATGAGCCTGATCCAATACCAATCGTCATGAGTCATATACCGGGAATGTTGTTAGTAGGAGAGAAAAGGAATTAACTAACAAGTGGCAGCAGAAGCACAGAGCCACGAAGCAAAGGTCATAACTGTCCTCCCATCAACATCGAATCTTAAACACCAGGCTCACTGAGGAACAGATAAAAGAACACAAGAAAACATCTGAACAAAACATCACCTGTCATAGTTGCCAAAGAAAAGGACATATCGCAGCACATTGCCACCAATGGAAAACACCCATCCACTTTTACAAATGTGGATGATTGGGGCATTTCGCTTGTGACTGTAAGAGTGTTCGATCCCCCAATGCGGTAGTAACAGCACCTTGTCAACCCTACAGTGAGGCCACACAGCCTTAAATCCCCCCAGAGTATTATCATTCATCTCAGATTTCAGGCCAAGGAGTAGTAGCAAACACTTTAAGATGGGCTTCAAGTCATTCTTACTAGAGAGGGATGAAGAAGGACATCGAACAGTTCATTAAAATATCACTACTTGTGTAACTTTTTTAAAGCTCATCATTTAAATATCCCGCACATATTTGACCACTAGTAAGCGAAAAATGAAACCGCATCAACATTTATTTGATAGAACTTCTGACAACCTCACACGAAGGGCATAGATACAATTTCATCCTTGTTGAAGCTCGGGCTTGATACACATTTTTGCAGCCTTTAATAGATAAGTCCGCATCAGAAGTCGCTAAAGCCCTGAGTGCTTTTGTTAAAAGATTCCGCTCCATACAAGAAATCGTTTAAGATTAGGGGACTGAGTGCATGCGTGAAATTATCAAATTTTTACAAGCGTAACTCAGTTGTACGGCATTAAACATTCCCCTAGTTTAGTGTACCGACCTAGTTACAATGGGCTAGTAGAGTCGTTATTAATTTTATAAAGTTTTTAGTAATTGATAATCCCAATAATCAAACAGATACGCTTCCAACACCGCCTTTAACAAAAGCATAGGTGATACCCCGTATTACTTAGTCTTCAAGCAGGATCCCCATTTATCATATGAAGTATTCACTAAATGAGATCAGTTACCCATATATAACATTAGTGACTTTCAAACATGTCACAAACATCAACAAACGAGCGTTCAAAGTAACTGATAAATTCCTTAAACACAAAGAAGAAATATAGGTTAATTTATAATCGAAGATTCAAAACTCACTCATGAAATTTAAAATTGGCAATCGCATGTATTTAAAGAGGTTTTTGAATCGTGAAAGCAAACTTGCAACAGTCAAATTATAATAAGCAGCATTTTTTGGCCAGCTGAAGTGCTTAAGCAAGGGGATTGTGGAATACCAAACACAGTTGCTGGAACGTTGGCTTTATTCAGCTTAAAGTTGTGGCAAGGTGTTGGCCAAGCAGGTACAGTGTTAGGGACTCAATGTTGCCAAGCAAGCATACAAACACCAGCAGTCACAGTTACCAATTCACACTACATTCACCCCCACTGAGAAGAAGAACATACAGTACAGTACACATCTGCATCATAACAAAACATGAATTCACTGATTTCACACCAACTGTAATTATTCTTACATCGCATTTGCATTACAAGGCTCACCTTATTGGCACTACAAATTTCATATATTACAAAACTCATGAGTACTTATTTTATTTGATAACTGGGCTCATTTCACATAAAAAAAAACACATTGGTAACAATGGGCCCTATAACTACTAATTCATAATAAACACATTGACATAAGGACACTTACCATAAAAAACACATTGGTAACAATGGGCCCTATAACTACTAATTCATAATGAACACATTGACATAAGGACACTTACCACCCATACTACTCCCACTCATCTAGGACAAAATCTGAGAGATAGCCTGGAGGGCGCCTAGTGCGACTTGAGCGTTGAGGCGCCTCTGAGGTTGGCGTTTCTGTGGGTGTTCCTTTCGACGGTACCTTTCCCGGGGTGGGCGGTTCTGTGGTTTGTTGCGGTTCGGTTGCGGGCTCCCTCCCCTGGTCTTGTTTTGTATCCACTTGACTTCTTTCCGTTCTCTGGCTGGGGTCTCCAGGTGGGAGGGTGGGTCCTTGATTAATGGGAGTCTTACCATTCTCTCGCATGTTGAAGATATGACGGCTTCCTTTATCGTGACAGGTGTTTGGACTGAATACTTTAGCTGCAGGAGCCAGGTGACGAGTCGACACAGTGGATTCCTTGCCGTCTTGGTGTGCAACACGAACCCATTGTGGGTTGACATGCAGGAGTCTAACTTCCTCGACCTCAGGTTCGTACTTGGATTTCCTAACCGTTTTCTTTAGAAGAGCTTGTTCATTTTCTGTCATCCACGATGGAGCCGCCTGCCCGTATGTTGCTTTCCTGGGGTGCAGGAACATGCGCTCATGCGGTGTTTGGTTCGTAGCGACGCACAGAAGGGACCTCATGCTGTGTAATGCTTGATCCAGGACAGCCTCCCACATTTCTATAGGGAGGGAGAGAGAAGCGAGAGCTAACCTTACGGTGCGCCACAAAGTTCCATTGGCTCTCTCGATCTGGCCATTGCCACGGGGGTTATACGCAGACGAGTAGCTTGTAGCCACTCCACGGTCATGAAGGAACTTTTGGTACTCTGATGACACGAAAGCAGGTCCCCTGTCTGAATGAATGTACTCGGGCAGGCCCCAAACTGAAAAGAGAGTAGACAAACATTTAATGGTGGTACTCGCTGAGGTGTCTTCTGTTGCAAAGGCGAACGGAAATCTGCTGTACTCGTCGATTATGTTGAGAATGTATTTGTTCTTTGAAGTGGACGGCATCGGACCTTTGAAGTCGATAGCCAGTCGCTCGAATGGCCTGGTAGCTTTTATCAATGTTCCTGTTTCTTTGGAGAACTTAGGTTTGATCTTAGCACAGGTTTGACATTTACGTATGACAGTCCGAGCTTCTTCAATGGTAAAGGGTAAGTTTCTCTGTCTTATGATGTGGGTCATCCTTCTGATTCCTGGATGGCACAGGTGCTCGTGAACCTGAGTCAGCTCATCTCCTTGAGTACAGGTAAGTGAAGCCACACATCCCGAGGCACGAGAGAGAGCGTCTGCTACTTGGTTCTTTGATCCAGGTCTGTATGTGATGTCGAAGTTGAAACAACTCAGTTCCAGCCTCCACCGCATTATTTTTTCATTCTTGATTTTGCCATGGTTCTTGGCGTCAAACATGAAACGCACCGATTGCTGATCAGTTATGAGTCTAAATTTACGTCCTAGCAGAAAGTGTCGCCATTTCTTGATGGCTTCTACGATAGCACATGCTTCGCGTTCCACTGCCGATTGTCGTTTCTCCGATTCTGAGAGCGAGCGAGAAAAGAAGGCCACTGGTTTTCCTTCTTGTGTCAATGAGGCTGCAACGGCGTCAGCAGAGGCGTCTGTTTCGACTACAAAGACTGCTTCGTCATCTATAGCAGCAAGTGAAGCTCGGGATATTTCATTCTTTAGTTCTTCGAGTGCTTGTTCTGCGGATTTGCCCATCGGGAAAGTTTTCACTCCGACTAAAGGTCGAATTTTCTGGGAGAAGTTCGGTACCCACTTCGCATAGTGGGATAAAAGTCCTAACGTTCTTTTGAGACTAGGGGTACTGTCCGGAGGGTTCATCTCCAGCAACGGACGCATTCTCTCCGGGTCAGGTAGGACTTGGTGATCATTCACTACATGGCCCAAAATTGAGATTGATGTTTGAGCATAAACACTTTTCTTGTCATTTATGGTAAGTCCATACTTCAATGCAGTTTCTTGAAAGCGTTTCAGATTTCTGTCGTGTTCTTCACGTGTGTGACCGCAGACCGTGATGTCATCTATGTAGGCGAACGTACCCTCTAGTTGTTCCTTACCAATAATTTCGTCGAGAACTTGCTGAAAGCAGGTAGCCCCATTGGTTACTCCAAAAGGCAAACGCGTGAATTCGAACAGCCTTCCATCCGCTTCGAACGCCGTGAATTTCCGATCAGCCATGTTCAAAGGTATTTGATGATATGCTGCCTTCAAGTCTATGGAGCTGAAGTAGCGGTAAGTAGAAATTTTCTCAATCATCTCGGTGATCCCTGGAACAGGATAAGCAATTAGGTTGGTGAATCTGTTTATGGTTTGAGAGTAATCTATGACTAATCTTTTCTTATCACACTGATCGACGACTACCACTTGAGCTCTCCACGAGCTGCGACTCGGTGTGATGATGCCCTCCTCTAGCAGCCTTTTTACTTCTTTCTTGATGAACTCGGAGTCCTCTTTGGAATACCTTCTGGATTTCACCTGTATCGGGTGACAGTCGACTGTCAGATTGTCGAAGATGGCTGGCGGTTCAATTTGAGCCGCTATCAGAGCACAAGGTGACTGGATGCTTAGCTCCAAAGGTGGTAGCATCCCACCAAAGTCTACGCTGACTTGCTTGTGTAACTGTAGGAAGTCATGTCCCAAAACAACTGGAGCCACGCAATCGTCCATCAAGTGCAGACAGAACTCAGGGTATACTCTTCCACTTACAGTTAAATCGTAATTGCAACACTTGTTAAGTTTCATTGTCTGTTTGGCATTAGCCATGGTTATGCTGCAGGCTGAAGAACGAGTCACTGAGTTCATAGCCCTAGCTACTTTGGCATCTATAAAGCTTTTAAATGCTCCAGTGTCGACCAGCCCGTCCAGGGCCTCCCCTCCATTCAGTTCTACAGGTAGGACAGTTTTGTAAACACTTCGTAGTGCAGGGGAAGCTGCAGTCACAGCGGCCCCTGTTAAGGAAGCAGGGATGGACTGTGGGAGATTGTCTGGGACTACTCCAGCTACAAGATTAGAGTTAGTTGATTTACCATTATTGTTCCATCGTTTTCTTTGCGACTTGCAGACACGAGCATAATGACCTACCTTCTGACAGTTGGAACACGAGGCTTTCTTGGCTGGGCAGTGGGCTCTGGGATGTAGGGATCCTCCACAAAAGAAGCACCTCTGACCGCTGACGGCGGCAGCACACTCACTTGGATTCAGGGAGTCACTCATTTCGATCGGAAAACTGTTGGGATCCATTTCGGGTTTTGCCTGATCATCTATCAATGCTGCCACTGTGGTATTGGTTTCACTTGCATAAGACGCTGAGAGCAGTTGAGCCATTTCCAGTGCAAGGGCTTGTTTCACAGCTGTGGATAAGTCCAAGGATAAGTTCTCTAACAGTCTCTGTCGGATTGCATTAGATGCCATACCCGTGATGTATGAATCTCTGATGGCCAGTTCTTCAGCCTGAGCGGCTGTACAATCAGTGAAGCTACATTCCGAGGCCAGACCTTTGAGGTTATCCAAAAAAGCGTCTAGAGTCTCACCACTCTGTTGCTTGCAGGTGGCTAATTTGTATCTGGCAAACACTTCACTTTTCTGTTTCACAAATCTAGCCTTCAACAGGCTTATGGCAGTGGCATATGTGGTGGCACTTTTGATTATCTTAAACAGTTTACAAGATACGTGAGCACGAAGCAACGCCAACTTATCTGGATTTAAGTCCGGGTTGATGGCCGCACAGAACGCCTCAAAGTTATCATGCCACATAATCCATTTGTCCTCTGCATCGGCTGATTCTGGGTCCACATCAATCGGGCTGGGCCTCAGAAACTTGTCCATGTTGAATATTAAGCTGAATAAATTGTGGAATACCAAACACAGTTGCTGGAACGTTGGCTTTATTCAGCTTAAAGTTGTGGCAAGGTGTTGGCCAAGCAGGTACAGTGTTAGGGACTCAATGTTGCCAAGCAAGCATACAAACACCAGCAGTCACAGTTACCAATTCACACTACAGGGATCATAGGTCAGCAACCCGTGAACTCCAAGGGTCATGACAACCCGCCACTCAACAAGCTACTGTTTCTCCATTAAACCTTTAAGGGCTCTTCCAGCTTCATTGAAGTTGTATTCCTAAATGAAGGATGAGGGTTTGCATTATGTGTTGGAACAAACCTAAGACAACCAGTTGGAAAAGTATATCGCTCATATATTCCTCTAAAAATTAAATTATCATATAATCACACTTACTTTCTCTTTCATACTCTGAAGACACTGCACTACAGAGACTCTGCTAGGCCCAGCCTTAGTAACTCATATTCCATCATGAAATGGACACCTTTTGGGGTGTATGTATGACAGCAGCCACCTGTATGTATTGTTAGGACTAACTTAGAATACCGCAATGTAAGGGGGGGAAGCAGGGGGGCGTTAGCAGCCCCCTCCATTAAGAAAGTAGGTAAGGACACAGCTTGTAGGTTAGATTAGGGGGGGGGGGGATAAGTTTAGGTTAGTTAATGTGCAATGTTAATCAATGCAAGAGGAACTGGCCGCTGTTATACAAAGGCTCCGGAAACACTAGGCTACCATTCGGAAGGCTGCACGAATTTTTGTTTTTTTTATAGTTAAGGACGGGACAATAATCTATATTAAAAATAGGGGTGCATGTATGATAGTGGCCACCGTATGTATGATTACGGCTAACTTAGAATACGGCAGTGTAAGGGGTGTCACAGGTGGGCGTTAGCCCCCTCCCCTTAGGTAAGTGGGTAAGGACATGGCTTGTAGGGTAGATTGGGGGGGAAAATTTAGGTTAGTTTATGTCAATTTTTAATCCAAACAGGAACTGGCCGCTGATATACAAAGGCTCCAAAATGAGTGTTTTCCTGTAGAAAACGCCCGCTTTCTTTTAGAATAACACTTATTTTCCCGTCTTCTTATATTGTACTTGTTAATGTTTAATTAAGGTTATAACTCACCATTATATATGAACCCTACTTGTATTCCATGCTGATGTGTCAGATTTTTTTTTTTTTACTTTAGGTTACAGAAGTTGTTTATTCCAACATGTAATATAGTAGAACATGCCAACTGTTATAGCGAAAGAAGATTTACTGAATGTCAACAACAACCTCAACGTCTAGTGAAATTTGTTTCTACAATCGGTGGTGGTCTGACCGTCTGCACCGTCTGTTTACTAGTACCTGTCTCTATAACACACTTTCGTGATAGTGTAAAAAATAGGTTCCCTTTTATTTGTCCAAATTTTAATCTGAGTAGGCACATATTAATTCTATATGCTCTTTTACATAGAGCCATAATAAAATCAATAAGATGATCGACATACCGAGTAGCAATATAAATTTATAGTAAATACAGGTAATACTGCTTAAATGATTTGTGCCTATTTTGTCATATGAAATATATTTTTCTAATTTACTTGAACTTATAAACTGAAATATGGAAAGATGAGACTTTGTAATTCAATTGCAAATATCTTATAATACTATAATATTTTCAGCTACGCCCTTTTGTGACAAGCTAAAGTTCCGTGCGTTATTCCTTAGATTTTTCTCTCATTTAGCCCAAATGTGATTCTAAGTTGTTTGCGCCTTCATTTCGATTATATGTTATCAATTGTAACCTACACCTAGTTAAGGTGTTCTTGCATCTCTCGGTCATTTTTTTCTTTTTTCTTTTGCATTACCATGAAATGTTCCATCTTCCCTTCTTTCGGTAATTAATTGAATCAAAACAACAAATCTACCCCATTGCCATTTCTTTTTTATGTCTTTAGTAATGTGTATTATGAGCACAATATGCACTTCCCATGCCGTACAGGTAGTCTACAAGGAACTACGCTGGTTAGAAAAAAAAGCCTTGTGACATCAGGCAAAAAACCCACTGAAACAAACCTTGAATGATCATTGTGATATTAAATAATACAGCTTAGAGAAAATGCAAATTAATTAACTCGTGTTGAATATGTATAAATTCAAACCATAAGTAACTTTAATGCGATGACTCATTAGATGAATATATTATAGTGATTACATCGGCATTGAACTTAAAAGTTTAAGGATTGTTTTTCTGGCCTGTTATACACGGGTGTGATTTCCTGACATTCGACAGTAAATTGTAGTAACAGCAAAATCATATTTTTTGGAATAATTTTTATGTGATCATTTACAATTTGTGTGCAATGACTATCATTAAATGCCGGTAGACCTACTTGATGAATTTATCAAAAGCATAGTAGCGATGTTGATTCTTTTCAATAAATTATTTCTCAATATTGATCAAGTTAGGGCTATCGGTTATCTAACCCTATATTTTTAGCTTACGATTTAATATATATATATATATATATATATATATATATATATATATATATATATATATATATATATATATATATATATATATATATATATATATATGTATGTATGTATGTATATATATATATATATATATATATATATATATATATACATACATGTGTGTGTGTGTGTGTGTGTGTGTGTGTGTGTGTGTGTGTGTGTGTGTGTTGTGAAGAATTTTTCTTGACTTCTTCCTTTTGTATTTTGGTCTCAATCCCAATATTGATGTTACCCCATAAACTTTCGCTCCCTCACTTGCTTTACGTTTTCTTTACCAAAACATCGGGAGAACTATATTAAAGTCAGGGTTAAACCGTCTCTGCGTTACTGCGCACATTCATGACGTCATTGGTAACTGTTTGTAGAAGAAAACGAGGAAAACAAGTTTTAGGGTCACTATAGTAGGTGTTTCCCCCATAGCACACTTTTCTTTCTTTCGTGACCGCGGATGATAACTTTTCCCTTAATCTTCAGGTACTTTGTTATTTGAAGATTCGAAAGTCCATATGCCCTTTTAAATGCCCCCCAGCATTGTTAATCCGTGCCAAGTGTCTCTCACAAGGTAAACATGATAGAACCCTTGCATTTGTTTTTCTTTTATTACCTACTCCAGTTTTTTCTTTGTTTTTATTTTCTTCTCTGTTTTTTTGGTTAAGGACATAATAAAATTCTGTTTAAAACTTATACTTTTTAATGAAAATACACATACACAAAAATAAATGTTGTCTGTAGGTTTAAAGTGGAGGCTACAGACCCTAGCATGTTTAACATTAACTGCATTGCGATTGCAAAACTGAAGCCATTTCTGTTGCAGCTCCTGATCTCTACAAAATCGATGAAATTTCACATTTTGGTCTTCCTTTCTCCTTTGACTTGATCTGCAGTTATACACAGAACAAGTAGCCATGACTCCCCAGGACCCAGAGGATTAACAAGGATTTATCCAGAGATCAACCAGGTGGATGAAGACCGCGTAGTTAAGAGAGCTTGGATTCTTGTTCTCCCGGGTAGAGTCAAATACACTGATGACATTTCTTAATCTGAACCCTAACCAAAGCAGCCGCTCTGTGACATGCGCGAGATTGTTCTTATTTTGGTCAGAAGCGGGCTAACCCGGTATTCTTTTAACCCTGATTAAACTAACTAAAGATGTTGACAATAGCGTACGCAATGTTCGTGACGTCACAGCGTAGAAAAACACAACAAAAATCTTACGCCGTCGTACAGTGGTTCTTTTCTCAAACTACATGTGTCGAGATAAATTATTACACTTGTTTTGAATATAATTTTAATACTGCTGACTTGAATGCAGCTTTTATTTCTCAGTACTAATTCAAGTCTGTTAATTTTAAGATGTATGCTCATCGCACCAGCCCGTTGCTAACTGCTCATTTTACTTATTAATTCTTAGCAAGGCAGAATAGGTAAGATTATTGTATATGTATAATCCCTTAGAGCAGCAAGATTTTTCTAAGTATTTTTTACAGAATCCTTCCTCTTACTCACTCCTTACAATTTTACATTGCCCTGACCTAAAGTCCCGATAGAGCCAAGGACGTCTCGAAAGAAGGCCAGGTCAGTGGGGGGTTAAGAAAGGTCCCACGTGTTCGGACCGTCGGAGTAGTGCTATCACCCTGCTACTGTAGGCTGTGAGTAAAGGGGTCGCGCTCTTTTTCTTCGCAATTTCCAGCTGTTATTACAGAAAATATTACTGTTTTGGTATCCAGTCTAATGCCTTTTATGTGCTGTGTACCGAACTGCAAGGGAAATTACCGAACTGGACCGAAAGTGAGTGTGTTTTCTTTAAAAACTAAATTGTTACAATTATATTGTTTATTTATTATGCCTTAACTAAACCACAAAGAGTGTACTGTAGTTTTTTAAGAAAGAGATGATATCCCAAAGCAGCAAAGTAGCTGAAAAACAACTTCGTAAAAACAATGAGGAAATAAAAAAGTTGTAGCATACTAACAGTGTGTGTGTTTCATTCTTTTTATTTTTAATTAGGCTAGTACCACGGGAAAGTATGATTTTGATAATGTTACTTTTTTTCATCTAATTTTTAACTAGATTATCAAGACCGTCTCCCATTGGTGTGTAAGATTCCTTAATTTTCCATGAGGGTTATCATCTGTAGACAGTAAAAAAAAAGAAAAAAGAAACAAGTGTGTATGTATAGCCAGTGCTTGTGTGAGAGAAAGAAGGGTTGTGGATGACCAGGTGGCTTTGTCAGGTGTTTCCGTTAGCCTGAGGACTTAATCTGATCCGTCTTGTCACAACTTAACTCCCACCTTTTTCGTCTCCATATCATTCAACCTACTTCTACCCCCACTGAACAGGCCTGTATTCGAGACGGCCTTGATAGAGCACCTTAATTGCGTTATCCTACGCACCACGACCATCACCTGTTTTGAAAGGTGAACCCAGGTGAACCTGCATGACCTGAGGGTCGGCCCATTCGTGCACGAGCCATAGTTGTGACCGGCTCACTGTCCTGGTCAGTGAATCTGTGCACCTCTGGTTTACCCCACGTCCCAACTCGACTCCCACCAGGACCTGTCGGCTGGAGATAGGGAAGAAGACAAGCCTGGGAAACCCTATCTACCGAAAGCGAGGACTCCAGGGGTGGGCCAATCAAGGGTGCAAACTGTGCAAACTATTCTTCCAACAGCATTTTATAATCAAACAAGCTATAACAGTCATTTGAGGACAAGGGCTGTCTTTCTGTGAGGAGTGCCGGTAAAACACGTGGCCACTAGTTTTCCCCCATTCTAGCTTAGGCTAATTTTTGCTTAATTTAGGTTTAGCCGGTGTTTACATATTTCGGGCTGAGTGCGTGAGATTGTGTGTGCAGATTTTGCATACAACTTTTGCTTCAGAGACTAGCACAGTCTTGGGTCATAGGGTCATGTGTCCGACCCCATTTCAGTCATTAATCATTGCTAGAGACCTCGAGTCATGCATATTTTTATTGTCTTCTGATTTGCATTTCTTTCATCAAATTTTGTTTGTTTGATCCTTTTACTTGATGTTCAGATGTCCGTTTCTTTCCATGTAAATTTATATAATAAAGCAAGATTAGGTTAAATACTCCTTCGTATTTTTACTCCATCATTTATTTGATTTGTCTATTATGAATATTTGATCTCGGGATAGTATACCCAATATTTTGGAAGGAGTAAGTGAATCTAGGTAGCTTAAGAATAAGAGTATGCTAGCTAGTGACTTAGTATTGAATCTCTCTGCTTCGAAGGTAAAGATCCATATCTTTAACTTTTACTTTACACTACATCCCTGCTCCCATCCAGTGCCATTGTCTCAATAAATACTTAACGTAAGATTCCTTTCCAGCATCTCACTGAGGTCCCTGGGACGGAGCCGAAACAGAGCCCAAGAGTATAGATGACCTTAGACCTGACAAAGCTAGGTAGGCCATCAAATTACTTTTATTTCACGTGTGGAGTTTTCAGGCCTCTGGACAGAGTACAGTTTTTTTTTTTTTTTTTTTTTTTTTTTTTTTTTTTGCATTTAGAGTGAAAGTTCGTGAACTATGCCATCAAAGTTAATAGCAGGGTGTCTGTGCCTTGAGTGATAGCGCTCCTTTTCCTCCCTTGCTGATCTTTGCTAAACCGATATAGGGAGACTTTCCCGGAACAACAAGTTCCCTCTCAACAATTAAATAAAAACACAATTTCTCCACACACACACACATACATATTTTCGTATTTTCCTTTTCCGTGTGTTTCTTCTGCATCGGAGCATCACGTTTTCCTGTGATTTTTACGCATATATATATATATATATATATATATATATATATATATATATATATATATATATATATATATATATATATATATATATACAAAAAACCAGGATGATAATGTATGAAGATGAAAACACACAGACACACACACACATATATATATATATATATATATATATATATATATATATATATATATATATATATATATATATATATATATATATATATATATATATATACAAGAAACCAGGATGATAATGTATGAAGATGAAAACACACAGACACACACACACACACACACACATATATATATATATATATATATATATATATATATATATATATATATATATATATATGCATATATATATATATATATATATATATATATATATATATATATATAGATATATATATATATATATATATATATATATATATAATATATATATATATATATATATATATATATATATATATATATATATATATATATATACACACACATACATAAATTTGCGTGCGTACGTGCGTGTGTGTGGAGAATTTGTTTATTTTATTGCTGAGTGGGAACTTGTCGTTCCAATAATGTCTCACTACACCATATTCCAAAGATCAACGGGTAAGGAAAAGGAGCAATAACATTCAAGGCCGTCTCGAATTCGGACTTGGTTGGTCAGTGTGGGGAAGAAGACGGAAAGGAATGAGTTTGGATGTGACAAAACAGGGCAGATTGAGCCCTTAGGGTAGACTGACGGGGACACCTGGCAAGTACATCTGGCCATCCAAGTATTTTAACCCTGGAAAGGTATGATGGGTCGTTTGCGACCCCTACAGCATTTTCAAAACCTGTTTTTTCCCATAAATCATCAGCTGTCTCGAATATGGAAGTGATCGACCTGCAAGGGGTGACTAGTCTACATGCCATTGTCTGCTTTAGGACTGATTTTCGTCTAACTTCCCTCCTTCCCCGTTTTTTTACCCCCCCCCCCCCAGGGGTCGACCTCGACTCTGAATACCTTTATAGGGGTAAGTGATCAAACTGCAAAGTTATTACATAATTATAAATTGTCGAACTGTGTTGATACTTGTTTGGTTCTTTATGGTTGGAAAGTGTGGGTGGATGGTGTGTCTACCACTTGCATGACATTGGTTTTGGCTTAGATGCCATATATTGCCATGAGGTCCATTTTCCCTCAAATGCTAATTTCTGATTTTTTTGGGTTTTTTGCAAATTTGATTTTTTTTCTATTTATTTTGAATTTATCTTCAATAATGGCCAGCAGACAGTATTCCCTCGGCATGGATGTCATCAACACACTTCTAATGGAGTTAAAAAGAGATGTTGATGATAATATGGAGCTTGCAACCCCATTCTTCATTCCAAGTGGTAGATTGGGCTGTAAGAGTTGTTGCGGTCTGCGGCCATTTTGTTGACATACCCGAAAGGTAAGTTGGCATATCTCTATATATTCTTGTTCTGTATAGAATTCGTGATATTTTGGTATAATTTCATGCATAAATATCATATTTTATAGGAGATACAATGATTTTCATAAGAAATTTACATTGTGAACTAGGCCGTCAAAAAATGACCTTTAGATTTCGCCCCTGTTATAACAGTAAATTACATCTTAGTGCACATTTTATTATGTATTTCTGTTCTAGGATAATATGAGTTTATTCTATAAAAAAATTAGCCTCTTCCTATTTCATTTGGGTACCCAAAAAAAATTCATGAAATTTGGACAAATTTTTTTGGCCAAAAAAATTTACCCTTTTTTTCTCATTTCAGATCTTGACTTCTATGGGTTCAACTCATTTCCAGCAATTACACGCTGTTGCTTTGCCATCTAAGAAGGTGTCCCTAAAGGGATTTATGTGTATATGTATATTTCTATTTTTTGTGAATTTTTACGTCAAGTCTTTTTTTGTATACTTAAATTTTTAATATATTTCCAATAAATAGTTATTTTGTAGATGGGTATCATTTATATTTTCAGTAATTTTTAGCATTCTTTGAAGTATTTTTACCAAGTCAAACAATACAGATTGATGCATAACTAAATTTTTCCTTAATTTTTTTCGGAGTCGGGGTCGTTCACGACCGAGTATACCCTTAAAGGGGTGTCCGAGTAGCATACCTATCCAGGGTTAGAATTTATATCATTTATAAACACATTAACATCGCAGTTCTCTTTAATAATCACTGACTGGGTAACGGAAGGATGTGGGGACTATTAATCTGCAGATTATTAGTGATTCGTCTCTACTTACAACACTCCAGTATGATTTGTCCAAAAAAATCTATCTTATTTTTTCAACTCACTGACGCTGAAAAATTGTCTTGAGCTTCGCTGGTGTTCTTCAATTTTCCCTTGCAACACCTCTGTCTGTAGGGCTTGCTCTTCTTTTCGGTTTTGTCTTTCTCCGGAGACTTTTTGACGTAGTTGATGAAGATAAATAAGCTGGACAGTTTGGAAGTATGGAAAGGATTGCACCATGTATCAGCCTTGGGGTTCTCAACTTAGTTGTAAGTTTCTTACCAGTTGTCTTACCGAAGAAGGTTTTCATGGATTCAATATCATTAGATGTGAAGTGTAGCTGATGCACCTGAAAACTCTTTAAATGCAATATTAAAGTGGTAATAAACAAATCATAGAAATAGAGAGAGAGAGAGAGAGAGAGAGAGAGAGAGAGAGAGAGAGAGAGAGAGAGAGAGAGAGAGAGAGAGAGAGAGAGAGAGAAATAAGAAAGAAAGAGAGAGAGAGAGAGAGAGAGAGAGAGAGAGAGAGAGAGAGAGAGAGAGAGAGAGAGAGAGAGAGAGGGGGGGGGGGGGGCAGCGACCAAAGAATGAGGAATCAAGAAATGAGAGAGATAGAGAAGAATTTGAAGGGAAAATAAAGTAGTACTGGAAGTACAAAAGAAAAAAAATGTGTGTGAATACCCAAGTAATTTTGTAAACAGTTTGGTAAATTTTCCGTCATTATACAATAGACTGAAATTCTGTGACCAATACCACTTGAAAAATATAATGCACTTATAATTATTATAACTATAAATACAGTATTTACCCTCCTATCCTTCTTAGGAACATATTGTTCTTTCTTGATGGCGTGCAACCACTTAGCCTTTTCTTCATTAGAGTTTTTTCTTCATCAGCATATGGAAAGGAAAACACACCCACTGTCGGTCGAGTTCGGTAATTCCCTTTGCAGTTTGGTACACAGGACATAAAAGGCATTAGCCTGGATTCCAAAACAGTAATATTTTCTGCAATAACAACAGAAAACTGTGAAGAAATAGAGCGCGAGCCCTTTACTCACAGCCTTTGGTAGCAGTGTGAAAGCACTACTCGTGTGTCCTGTCACGTGGGACCTTTCTTACTCTCCCCCCCCCCCCACTGACCTAGCCTTCTTCGAGATGGCCTTGCACAAACACCTTGATAAATACTTTGATGATGTAGTTCACAAACATTGACTCCAAATGGAAAAGTGTTCTCTGCCCAGAGGCCTGAAAACTCCACACGTGAAATAAGTAATTTAAGAGGCCACTTTAGCTTTGCCATTACTACAGCCCTCTACACTCTACCCGACACTGTCCCAGGGACCCCAGTGAGATGCTATAATTAATTCAGTTAGAAATAAAGAACTACATAAAATTTTCAATGAGCAAAGTGCACATAACTTTGATGTGAATAATTTGATTATTGCAGAACTACTTCAAACAGTATCATTACTTCAAGAAAGAGTTTATAAGCTAGAACAGTCAATGACAAAATATTCAGAAAATAGAGTTAATGAATCGCGCCAAACTCTCCCCCAATCTCCTTTGATAAGGAACCCTGGCTTACTCACGAAGGAAACAGTGCAGGTGGACAGCCAGCCACTCCCTAATCCACTGCCCTTCCCCACACTTCCCCCTATCCACAACAATCATTTACACCAGGAAGAAAGTGAGGATGAGAGCGAAGGCCAGGAGGAAGAAAGGCAGGAGGAGGAAGCAGTCCCTACGGACTAACGCAGTGTCATACAACCGGTCAACAAAAAGAAAAATAGAAAAGCACGTCAAGGGCAAATTTCTGAAGACGACATCGTAGTGCAACCTCAAAGGTCAGTAGAAATATACATTGGAGGTGTCAGCAGCAATGCATCTATTAAGAATGTGGTTGATGAGTTATTTTTCCGAGGGCTCTCACAACAAGAAGTTAAAGTACGGCACCTAGGACATTCTAACCGAGGCCAATCATTTGTAGCAGAGGTGCCAGAGAAAAAGCATAATACAGTGATGGGAGGACATCGGTGGGCTGACGGTATAATTACTCGACCGTTCCTGCCCCACATTAGAAGAAGACAATTGGAAGCCGCCAAGAAGCCGTCGATGTAAAGAAATGTAGGTAGGCCTAAGCGGCCCTTTCAGACGGGGTTTAGATGGAATACCCACTCCAAGGCCAATATCGGCCTTGACCCACTCCTACCACTCCCAACCCCAAGGATCACCCCCGCAATTCCAAAGTGAGGAATACAATAGGAGACCACTCCATAGGCAGTCGACAAATAGAGGTCACTCAGCTCAGCCTTATGACAACCATGACCTCTCCTATGACAACTACTGGTCACGAGCTTCTACGTGGGAATATGACTTCCCGCCTCTTCCATCAAGAGGCAGTTATCACACAAGAAGTGCTCGTCCCGGACATTGGTACTGAGATAACTAATCATGTGACTCCAAAAAACGATCTTTTGTGTGTAGAATATTTGAATGTACAGTCTCTCCTTAGTATGATATGTGAAATTGAATTAATGCTCTTTAATTAATCAGAAATATTGATGTATTATGTTTAACTGAGACTTGGTTAACCCCGAATATTGTCGATTCACTCATTGAATTTCCTAATTATACAATATATAGATGTGACAAAGGAAGAGGTGGAGGTTGTTGTATTCATGTAAAAAATAATCTTTCTGTTAATATTTGTAATCGTAATGTTCAAAGAGTAGAGGGGTTAGAAGAGGTTTGGCTCTCTGTACAATCTCGTAAGCTACCTTCTGTTATCATTGGTTGCTTGTATAGACATCCGCATGCTTCAAATGATACTTTTAACTATATTTTGGAATGTCTGAGAATGATTTCTGTAAAGAATAAATCAATTTATGTAATTGGTGATCTAAATGATGATTTGATGTTAGGTTCAGCAAAGATACATAATATTTTAAGAGCCACCAAATTAAATCAAATGATTAATAAACCTACTAGAGTTAGCCCCATCTCATCCACACTACTAGACGTTTTAATAACTAACTAGCAGGAAAGTGTTATTAACATCGAGGTAAATCCAAGTATTGTAGCTGACCATGAACATATTTCATTTGTCATATATATTAAGAAGCCAAAGCGTAAACAAGTCACGGTAACCTCTAGGTGTTTAAAATATTATTCTGCAGATTTTTTTGTGCAATACATTGCTAGACCAAAAACTAATTTTAGATACAATCATGCATACTGATGACACAGATATTCAAACAGGAATTTTCAATGAAGTATATAACAGTGCCTTAGATAAATGTGCCCCAATAACCACGAAGGAAATAAGGAGACCCAGTGCACCTTGGATAGACAATGATCCAAAAAACAGTATGATTGAAAGGGACAAAATGCAAGAGATGCTTAGAAAAAATAGACGATGAAAATCTGAATAATGCGTATAAGGAAATGAAAAAATTCATCAATTCGAAGATGCGTACTGCCAAAGCTTATTATAACAAAGACAAGATCAAGAAAAGTAAATCTCGCAGAGAAACATGGAAAATTATGAATAATATTGTATCTACTAAAACAAATAAAAAGACTGAATACGACAACCCAAAAGCTAGAGCAGATCAACTTAACCAATACTTTGCTAATGTAAGAATAATAACTTATGGTAAAAGGCAGGAAATTCTACAAAAGTGCGAAAATGAAGATGTTAGAACCATTCAAAATCATTTTGGCAATAATATAAGATTGTTTAGACCGCAACCAGTTACAGTAGAAACAATAATATTAACAGTTAAGAGTTTGAATAATAGTAATGCTTACGGGACGGATGGTATTCCTACTAGTTTTCTAAAAGATTCCCTTACAGTTATTGCATATTATATCACGGTTATCATAAATACATCGATTGTAACTGGGAAATATCCTTCTATTTGGAAACAACCCCTCGTAATTCCTCTTCACAAGAAAGGAGACAAGGACGACCCTGGTAATTATAGACCTGTTTCTATCCTTCCAGTAATATCGAAAGTAATAGAGAAGATTGTATGTAATCAGTTAATGGAACATATAGAAAAAAATAATTTACTTTCTAACACTCAGCATGGATTCCGTAAAGGTTTATCAACAGAAACAGCTTTAATGAAATTAACAGATGAAATTTATAAAAATATTGATAGAAAAAAAGTTTCCATATTAATTTTATGCGACCTATCAAAGGCATTTGATAGTGTCAACCATGATGAATTGTGTAAATCTCTTAAGGAACATTACATTGATACTTTCTGGTTTCAGGATTACTTGAAGGATAGAAGTCAGGTAGTTAGATTGGGAGACGTAAATTCTTGCATTGAAAAGGTTGAATTTGGGGTCCCACAGGGATCTGTCCTAGGTCCAATTCTGTTTTAAGTCTACGTTAATGATATGATTAAATACATAGAAAACTGCATACTAATTCAATATGCTGATGACACCCAGGTTCTTTTGGCTGATCAAATAGAAAATCTAGATGCCTTGATTAAAAGTGTTGAACTAATATTGCTCAAAATTAAGAAATATTTTCTAAGAAAAGGGCTATTATTAAATGCCACCAAAACACAGTGCATGTATGTGGGTAGCTCACAGTATATTAGCAAAATTCCAGATGACATTGTAATAAAATGCGATGGTGATGAAGTAAAGATAAGTCAACATGTGAAAAATCTAGGTCTACACATGGACAGGTACATGACATTCAGTACTCACATTGACGAGCTGAGTAGAAAAGTGAGTGGCATTCTAATGTATCTAAGTAGAGTAAAAGATTACTTAGATGATACTACTCGAGCTTTGATTGTGGAAAGCCTGGTCTTGAGTGTAATAAAGTACTGTATTAAGATATGGGGGGTAACTAATGATATGCACATGGAAAAGGCTAAAAGAATCCAAAACTTTGCAGGTAGAGTAGCAGTTATTGGGGTGAAAAAAAAAAACACGATCACATCACCCCAACCCTCCAGCAATTAAAGTGGATAGAATTAAAAGAAAAGTGTATGTACGATGTTTGTGTTTTTGTTTTTAAAAGTTTGAGAAAAGAATATCCCAACTGGCTATACACATTTCCTACAGTTGGTAATTGTAGGAATACATTAACAAGACAGAATGAAAATCTATATGTAGACAGCTATCGAACAGATTTGGGTTCACGCTCAATGGCAATAAGGGGCCCAGCTTGCTGGAATAAACTACCTCTGGAAATAAGAAAATGTATAAATGTTAGTTCTGATTTATTCAAAAAGAAACTAAAGCAATATTTTTTAAATTTTACTTGAATGTATATATGTATATATATATATATATATATATATATATATATATATATATATATATATATATATATATATATCCTAAATTATTGTGAATTTTATGTAAATAGTTTATATTGTTATGTAACAGGATAACCATTTTATAATGGAATAAAGGTTTTTGACTTTGACTTTGACTTTGACTCTCCAGCCGACAAGATATCAGAATTCCTCCGTTCTCCTTTGCTTGGTGAGGGGGTTAGGGTGAGTCGATGCGCAGATTGACTGACTGACCAGTGCGATCAGCCGGTCACAACGGCTGCACGTGAACGAATTGGCCTGGCCAACTGTGTCAATTACCGTCTCCGACTTGGGTCATCTTCAGACAGGTGAGTCGTGGTTTGTTGAGGTGCCAAATAGGGACTTTTGGGCAGGGCATTGTATTGTTGTAAAGAGTGAGTTACATGCAGGATTTTATATGCAATACAAAGAGAAATCTTGCAGCTTTAGGGGGAATATACATACAAAGTATTCCTATCTATTCTGGCATACTGATAATTGATAATTTGAATGAGCAATTAGCAAAGAGCTGGTGCAGTGGGCCGGACATACCTCGTAAGATTAATTCAGACCTGAATTGGTACTGAAGAGATAAAATAAGCTGCTTATAAGTCAGCAGCACTAAAATTATATTCAAATTTGTATTCAAAACCTCGACACACGTAGTTTAAGGAAGGAGCCAACGTTTGCAGCGTAAGGCTTTTTCCTTGCGTTTCTATCAAAAGACCGTACAGGCTTTACTGTCTTTGGTTTCTACGTAGTGACGTCATGAACATGGCCTATTGTCAACGAGTTCAGTTAAAGCAGTCTGCCTGTCCAATAAAAGAAAACGTAAAGTATGCAAGTGAAAATTTCAAGGATAATTACAATATTGGGAGCAAGACCAAAATACAAAGTTAAATTCAATTTCTCTTACGAGCTTTAGACTTTCCCTCTGAATCAAGCTGAGAAAATCATAAGTAAGGCTACCCACGTTCTGGTAATTACTTGAACCTGGTACAAACGGGTAGGAAGAGGAGTGAAGAAAATTTCTTCACAATATAGACCTATATATAATTGTAATTAAATCAACCAATGCATCAACTCAAATCACTAACAGAAAAAACGGAGGTCGAACTTGTACTTACATACATTCCAATTCCTAATACGAGGTCAAATTCAAATGGAAATGTTGTAAATTTTGCTGACAAAAAGATCAGAGAGGAATTGGCTAACAAAATTCAAACCAAGAAGGAATAACATAAGGTGAGATCGTCGGTAGCTCGATTCCTGCACTGTGACGTCACTGGTGCATGTTGACTGGGCATTTCACATTATTATTATTATTATTATTATTATTATTATTATTATTATTATTATTATCCAAGTCACAACCCTGGTTGGGAAAGCACAATACCACAAGCCCAAGGGCTCTAATAGGGGAAGTAGCCCAGTAGGGAAAGGAAATAAAAAATAAACTATATATAAAAGACGAACAAAATATACAAAACATTTTAAGCTCAGTAACAACGTAAAAATGTGTCAGTCATATTTAAACTATGAAACAGATCAATCAAGTTGGTCAATTAAAATAAATTTCCATAAATAAACGTACCTAATAATTATGGAAAGAAAGATATGCACGACTTGACTGAGGCTATCTTCAGTTAATTTACACAATTTGATCAGAGAGATACCAGATATCAACATTTGAACACGTTTTGAGAGAAAAACACAAAACAGCTTCTCAGGCTTTGGCCACACCGAGTGCTACTAGCGGCGAGGTTAGAGGGAAGAAGTTCCAGCGGCAAATTGAAACGTATGCTATTGTATGCAGGTGGCCACACAAGAGGCGCAAGAAGCCTTCAACCGCCGCAGCTGGCACCAAGCCATGTTTCATGTTTTTAAAAACCGCAGTGGTTTCGAGAGTTTTCAACAGACTACACCATTTTTCATCAGTTCCTGAAGGGGTATGCGTTCAGTTGTTTGTTTTCAGCCATGGCTAATCAACAATTTACTGGAAAGATTTTTTGAAGAGCAAGTAAGTTAAATAAATGGAAGATAGTAGTAAAATATTGGGTAGGCCTATGCCTTGGTGGTTTGCAACCAATTTAATCACCATTTAAGTTCTATATATATATATATATATATATATATATATATATATATATATATATATATATATATATATATATATATACATGTATATAAATATATATATATATATATATATATATATATATATACATATATATATAAATACATACATACATATATATATATATATATATATATATATATATATATATATATATATATATATATATATATATATATAAACCGAAAAAATCTGAAAGATGAAGTAAAGAAATTTCAAATGTAGAAATAATCGTATGTACCTCTAAACAATATATCTTATGTAAATACTAGTTAATTCTGGGATAAAAGGGACAATGATTTTTTCGTGAACTTTATCATATTTGAAGCAATTATAATCGCTGGTAAGATAGAGTTTGAGGTTATCTAAAGTTTGACGTATGTTTTGTGAGCCTGAATTCAAGAGGGCTGTTGCCAACAAAGAATCAAAAGACTTGTGTCATATGCAGATATTCATGAAATTTGTGGTTGTATAAACGAGATTAGCAATATTAATTGTAAAATTAACTTATTTCCCCTTCTCTGTTTATTAAAATCGTGAATCCAAACTCTTGTATAATCTATTGATCAGTTTAAAATCAAGATTTTCAATCAGAAGTAATTTCCTACTCAAACACCGTCGTGTCATGTTTGCGAGGAAGGTTATCTTCAACTGCTGGGACTGAGATGGCAAGAGAGGTGTGGCGGTTCCTTGTGTGGCCAAGTAATGTTTTGTCCCTGGCCTGCTGCTTAAGTCATGCCTCTACCTCGACGCTCATCACGTGCGTTGTGGCCGAAGCCGCACATGTCACTGAAGAGGGAATTTAGCGATTGAATCCCTCAGTGAACACACCTTATATGTTATTCCGTCTTGATTCAAACCATGGTTTCTGACATCGAGACGAGGAAAATTGGAAAACTAAATCCAAAAATAAGGGTTTTTTATGTATGCAATGATAGAGATGAAGTAGTAAATGCTTTGATTCAAAGAAATCGTTACCTGGACCATTTTCTAAACATAGAAGAGAAGATAAGTCTGGTATTCAAGAAAAGTGCTGCAGTTGGAACTACCCACTACTTGTTGAAATGTGATCCTGAATTTCGAAAGGAATATTCATGATAATGGGGATAAGGTTATGTTCCGATGTGGTACTTATAACATACTTGACAGGTACCACGTGATCACCTGCTACCACTGTCAGAGGTAGGGACATTTTGAAAAAGATTACAAGTTTAAGACTGATGACAAAGTCAGCGGCAATATTCAGAAAAAAAACAAAAAAAAACAAAAAAACATTCCACCAAAGAATGTAATTCACAACAGTTAAAATGTATAAACTGCACAAAGTTAAACAAACCAAATGACCACACAGTGAATTCAAGAAATTTCAAAGCTTATGATTCTGAATTGAAAAGACTAGCAGAAAACACTGATCATGGATACTAAGGATGTCATCAACTGTGGCTATGTAAATATATAATCTGTTGGTAATAGAACTATTCAAATTTGAGGATTGATAAATGAGAAATATTTGGACATACTAGCATTATCTGAAACATGGATAAATAACTTTGACAAGGCTAAGATCGCTGAAATGACACCCGCCCCCACACACACACGCTTTCTTTCATATTCCGAGAGAGAGTAGGTCCGATGGGGATGTTGAGCTCTTCATTCATAATGGTTACTAAAATTTCAAGATGTTAAAAAAAAACTAGTGTAACAAGCTTTCAATATATAGAAATATACTTTATGTACTAAAACAAAAACAAAAAATATCCATTGTAACAGTTTACAAACCTCCGAGAACAAATACTAGAATCTTCTTTGAAGAATTCAGGGTACTCATTGAGATGATTATCATGGAAAAGAATGAATTAGTTATTTGTGGAGACTTTTTGGGTGGATGACGCACCAAATATTGATGCTTCATCATTCAGTGAACTATTGGAGTCATATCAATTGGTGAATAATGTTGACTGTGCAACTACTTTGACTGGGCATACGTTGGACCTAGTTTTAAGCATTGGAATGAATAACAATGTATCTGATATATATGTAGAAGAGGAATGCACTAACTCTCCAGTGCACAAACTTATTACTTATTTTTCAAGGTAGTAGGTTGGCCAAGGCATCTGATCCCGGTTGAGATACTACCACTAGAGAGTTATTGGGTGTTTTGACTGGCTAGGCAATACTACATTGGATCCCTCTCTCTGGTTACGGCTCATTTCATCTTTGCCGACACGTACACAGAATAATCTGGTCTATTCTTTACACATTCTCCTCTTTCCTCATATACTTAACAACATTGAAAATGCCAAACAATTCTTCTCTCAAGAGGTTAACTACTGCACTGTAATTGTTCAGGGGCTACTTTTCTCTTGGTAAGGGAAGAGGAGACTCTCTAGCTATGGTAAACAGCTCTTCTTGGAGAAGTACACTCCAAAATCAAACCATTGTTCCTCTAGTCTTTGGTAGTGTCATAGCCTCTGTACCATGGTCTTCCACGGTCTTGGGTTAGAGATCTCTTGCTTGAGGCTATACCCATGCACACTATTCTATCTTGTTTCTCTTCCTCTCATTATTTTAAAATCTTTATAGTTTACATATAAAAGATATATTTTAATATTATCGTTACTTATTAGGGTCAAACAAGCAACAACATATAATGACTTCAGTCATTCACAAAATTACTAATTACCAGATTCGTTAAGAGAACTCAAGACCCTTTCTCTACATTAGGAATTCATTGCGTTGTGTTACAAAGATAAATGGTCATACTATATTCTATTGAGCTTTTGCCCCAATCATTACTTACTTGGTTTCATATGAAGTTCTTACCGAGTTCGGATTACAATAGGCACGGGTAAACCACGATACCACATATAAATATTTGATTTTACCCAGTCACGGAATCCCACGCACAGATATGCATATCCCAAGCGAATTATCCCATCCAAGGTAACTAAATATTATATGATACTCATCCAAACTTCGGTTGATTAATTCATCCACTTCATTAAATGCTGGGAAGGAACGGCTTCGTTAATCAAATGAAATTCTCTTCATCCTGATTAAGTCCACTGAAGACTACACTAAAAGCGTTGAGACTTGAGAAGTGATAGACAGCAACTGTGGCCGTTAGCTCTGCTGCCTTTGTCGTAAAAATAATGCGTTCGCTCTCTCTCCCAAAGTCACGACTTCCGCTTCGTTCGCTCACGACAAAAGAAAACAACAAAACGAACGAAACCAACTATTCAACACAAACCGAACGAAACTATTCAAACAACTTACATCGCATTGTTAACCACTTATACAACTATTCACAAGACAATATTCCTTGGTAACAATGCTTATTACAATCAAATATAAGCAAAACCTTCATTTGTACAGAAACCTGCACATTTCCACTCAACGCAAAAAGAAAATTTTCCATATACAATATGAACATTGATATTCAATAACAATTGATTTCCCATGTCGTTATTGTAAGTAACGACATATTCCCCGCCACAAAATTTATAATATACAAGTATTTACAACAGTCCCTTTTGAATCAAATCTTTTCTAGTTTCTGCAGCCACCCGAGCAGCCTTCCTGGATGGTCGGGTACTTACTTCAGGAATTTTGGCAGGATCAGGAGTCTCAACTTCTTGCCATAACTCTAACGGGTACAACTTCACAATGGGACGCATGATCTGGCCATGGGAGGTTTTGAGGGTAGCTACCCTAACTACACTGTCAGACCCCACATGCACCTGAATCACCTGACCTAACTTCCATTTGTTTCTTGGCCCTTCATCATGTACGAGGACAACATCTCCTATTTTGGGCCAATAATTATGTTGGACTCCAATTCGATGAGTCTCTCTTAACGAAATCAAATATTCATGTTCCCATCTTTTCCATAGATGATCACACAATTTGGATATGTAAAGGAATCTCCTTTCTACATTTTCAGTTTTACTATACAATGGGTCTTCAGATACCTCATCCCAATTAATAGTTTCCTTGGGAAAGGATCTTAATTTCCTACCCAAGATCAGGTGATTGGGAGTTAAAATCTCCTTCTGATCAAGGTCCCCCGAGGTGTAGCTTAGTGGCCTGTCATTTATGATGGATTCCAATTCCACCAAAATGCAGGATAATTCATCATAACTGAGAAGAGCTAGACCAATTACCTTCTTCATACAGGTTTTCAATAGTCTGATCAATCTCTCCCAGATTGCACCAAACCAAGGTGCTCTTGCTGGTATAAATTTCCACTTACACTCTATTTTCTCCAGATGGTTTTGAAAAAGGGGGCTCTCTGCCATTGTTTTCAGATATTAAGATGCTGCTACAAAAGTAGTGGCGTTGTCACTCAACATTAGTGAAGGAAAACATTTACGGCTGCTAAACTTCCGGAAGGCCATGAGGAATGAGTCAGCGGACTGATTTCTGACTACTTCAAGATGTATACCCCTAGTGATTGGGCATGTGAATAGTATGACATACACCTTCGGATTTTGCTTCCCTTCCTTTATCCATAACGCCCCGGTGTAATCCACCCCAGTAACGCTAAAAGGTTGTTTCCGTTGTACACGGAATTCCGGAAATGGGGGCATTATGTTAGTTTTATATGGTTTTCCTTGAACTTTCTTACAGATCACGCAATGATGTAACACGCTCTTGACCAGTTGTCGCAGCTGTGGTATCCAGAACTCCTGTCTTACACTAGCTACAGTAGCGTTCACCCCCATGTGCGCTTGCATCACATGATGTCGTCTTATTAACAACTTACTCAGAACACAACCCTTTGGCAGTAAAGTAGGAAATTTGACTTCTTCAGGCAGTGTTACATGTTCCAACCTGCCTCTACATCTCATTACATTATTATCCAAAAACAAATTCAACTGGCGAATTAATGTCAATTTTGGGTTTGTTTCCTCCCTTTTCAGGGCTCTATATTCTTCTGGAAAGTACTCTCTCTGCACGAGAACAATTGTTTTGACCTTTCCTTCTTGTAACTCTTCCAGAGTCAAACTACCAGTTTTTCTGTCATTGGTTGCTAGTCTGCAATTCTTTACAAATCGCATTATCCAAGCTATGGTCTTAAAGACCTTGTCAGCTCTGCTGAATCTTTCCCAATCCAGCAGGCGTGTTGCATCTATGTCCCCTACAACATTGACCACAATGTCCTGTTCACCTTGTATATGTGTACACCCAACTCATGACCTATCAATTGGCAGAGTGTGATTTTTCAACCAAGGGGGTCCCTCCCACCAAAAGGAGTTCTTTGCTAACACCTTAGCACTCTTTCCCTGTGTCAACCAATCACTGGGGTTTTCTGACGACGGTACGTAGATCCCGGAATCAAAGAGTTAATCTCAATTACTCTGTTTCTCACAAACACAGGCAGAACATTACTGGACACAATCCAGCTAAGGGCGACTTTACTGTCTGACCAGACATATAATTGTTTAAATTCCTTCTCATCAAAGGAGTCAATAATAAATTTTGTCATTCTTGCTCCTAGCAACAATGCCATTAGTTCCCATTTCGGAATTGTCAATTCCTTAATGGGCGCCACTCGGCCCTTTGCTAAAATTATATTAGAGCTTTCACCATTTGCTCTATAGGCCACACAACCATATGAAGTTTCGCTAGCATCGCAGAATATGTGCAAGGTATCACCAGTTCCTAGGCTAGCACTCCTAGGAAAGGATATTTCAAAACACTTCTCCAAGTCCTTGCGTATTTCACTCCATTCCTCTTGTAGCGGGTTGGCGAGTTGTTCGTCCCAATCCAGATGTTCCTTCCACAATTTCTGCAAAAATATCCTTGCTTTCATAGTAACAGGGAGAAGCAATCCCAATGGATCGTATATTTGGGCAACGGTACTGAGAATCTTTCTCTTTGTTTGACTCGATCTATTAATATGAGTTGGATTGATAGTTAAAACGTCTTTAATTATATCCCAATTCAATCCCAATACTTTATGAATTTGGTTTTGTTTGGCTTCAATTTGATTAGCAGCAGCAATACTTTGTATAGACTCGCTATTGCTAACCCACTCCTTCAAATATAAGTGAGCCTGAGCAAATATTTTGTTGGCATTAAAATATAAATCCATCAACTCAGATTCACCATTGGCCGTAAATTGCAAATTATCTACGTACAAACCTTTCTTCAGTCTTTCCACTACATCCACTGTCTTGGACCGGGGTAACCACGAGACCACAGTGGACAAGTGATGCTTGATGGTTGCATCTAGAAGAAAAGGTGAGCATGTAGCTCCAAATACTACTACTCTAAATCTGTATAATATTAATTTACTATTGGGATCTGTTGGATTTTCCAACCATAAAAAACGCGTATAATTGCGATCTTCTTCACGTAACTGTACCATTAAAAAAGCCTTCTCAATATCACTAACGCAAGCAAAGGTGTTAGTTCTAAATTGCAGCAGGACTCTGAGTAGATCAGCCGTTACGTGTGGTCCAGTCCATAGACAATCATTCAGGCTTAATCCATTTTTACCTTGTTTTGATGAGCAATCAAACACTATTCTTATTGGAGTAGTGGCACTGTCTTTAAGCACTCCATGATGTGCCAAGTAATGACAATCCACATCAGATTTATTATAGATTACCCTTTCAATGAATTCTCTATCTTCTTGCTCTTGCAAGATTTTCTGATAATGATCCAAGTAATCCACATCCTTCTGAAACTTGATGCTCTGCTGTCGAAGTCTACTCATGGCTAAACCAAAATTTGTCTTCAATCTGAATCTATTGGTTCTCCATGGCAACGCCACAACATACTGTTTATCAATTTCAGAATAGGTTATAGTGCTCTCAAAGTCCTTTAAGATCCTCTGGTCTTGTTCTCGCAACTCACTGCAATCTATTCCCAGTCTATCCAAACTCCATAATGCGTCCAGATCAGTCTTGGGATTTTCATTATGAGTAGCTTCAATTCCTTCAGTTTGTACAGCTAGCTTCAAAATTGTCACCTGAGTTTCCCTAGTGGGGGGAGCACTACATGTGCCTGACACCACATAACCAAATATGGTCGGCAACAATATTAAATTTTTAACCCTTTTGAACCCTGGATGCAAAATATTATAAACATTATCAACCCCTATCAACAATTCAGTAGTTGATTGATTCTCAACAGGCAAATCAAAATCTTTATCAGCCAAACTGGTCTTAGTTTTACATAACGACTTTAAACTTCTCTTAACATCGAATTTCTTTGCATATTCTGGCAGCTCATCCACCACTATGCAGTCCATTATTATCAACTTGCCTTTATGCTATATGGCGACGCTTATCAACTCGTATTCATGAACAGGTTTACTAGCTAGATAACCTCTCAAGGCAATCTTTTCAACTCCTTTGGACCTATATTGCACTCTCTCTAGAGCCGATCTTTTAATAAATGTCCTCTCGGCACAAGTATCCAACAGCCCTCTAAGTCGTGCCATTCGACCTTTCTTCCCTTTCAGAGGAATTGTTGCTGTTGGTAATATGGATTGCTTACCTGATTTATTTGGTTTCTCCTGCTCATTTACTGATAGTGTTCCCACTTGTACACCACTTTGTTTATTCTTGCTTTGCTTTGTTGTTTGGTCCCTATCACACAAGATGCGATGATGTCTTAAATTACAACCATTATTGCAACTTGATTTGTCACAATCCACACTAAAATGCTTCTTAGAAGCACACACAAAACATAACTGCAAAGCTCTGATACGATTCAACCTTTCATCTCTGGTTGCGTAAGTTTTGCACTGAGTCCACCAATGTTCTTTATCACAAAGGGCACATCTTGGGGATTGCTGATGACTGGATTTATTCACATTTCCCTTGGTTTTCGGTCTAACAGCTTGGGATTGATTTACCGTGAATGTAGATATTGACGACAGAGTTTCAGTTTTATTTACATCAGTTGAAACAAAAGTTCTTAGATTGCGAATCTCCTCTTCTAGGTATTTCCTAAAGGTGTCTAATACCAATCAATCGTCTCCACACCTACGCTTCACAGTCTCACTCACGCTTTGAGGCAATTTGGTATAGAGCAAAATAACATAAAGTTCATTTAATTCCGGCCTTTCACTTTCCAGCGATCTTATTGAGCATTCAAAATTAGCTCTGAAAGTTTGCAATGATTCTGAATTGGCAGCAGGAGACTGCATTTCTAGCAATCTTCTCACCAGAACATGCTTAATTTCATCTCTCTTTCCATAAGTGGATAGGAGAAGAGCTACAGCTTGTGGATACTTTAAATCCCGAGATTAATTTCGAAGCTTCTCCTGTGAGCGCACTTCGTAAATATGAAAACTTCTGAATTGGTTCCAAGTCTTTCCGCTGGTGTACTGACACCTCGTATAGTTCCCAGAAGGAATTCTATTCTAATATATCTCCAGAGTAATACGGAAGATCCAGTTTGGGTAATCTAATACTGGCTGTGGGTAGTGGCGGTGGTTGCGTTAGAGGATTTAGTAACTTCAAATTGTTAGTAATAGAGCTATTGAGTTTGCCGATATGTGTACGGACGTCTCTTGCATATTCAGCTTGATTTATCATTTCATCAGACATTTCTTCTTCTTTAACTAAATCCAAAATTTGTTCATCCAAAGCAAGAACTTTGTTCAAATTATCTAAAATAGAATCCCTAAGGGAAGTTATAGCATCAATATCTGTTGAATCGATCACTTCGGTCATCTTCCCAATAAAACGTGTGATAACGGATTTATAATCGCCATGTCTACGCTTCAACGACTCCATTGTGACAAGACCAAACTCAAACAATACAAATACAATATATTCAAATTTTCAATAAATAATAAATATGCATCCAACTATAATAACTGGGTTCAAAAATTTTAAATTAGCAAATTTTCACAAAGGTGACTCCTCACCCAATAATTTTCACGCAAATTAAACAATGAAAAGGAGAAATTTTATTATACGTGCGTAGTGGAATGTGCAGGCCCTGTCCCATACTTAACCCAGCCCTAAATCTGAAGGGGAAGGACCACGATCCTACACACCTTCTACCACCCTTTACTTTTCACATATTTGTTTGACTCAATGCAAATACGTTGAGCGAACGCCTTGTAGCTTTTATGATTGAAATGAATCCCATCTCTGGCTACATCACCTTCTGATAATAAAGTAGGGATCACCCTAATTCTTGTATCTCACTTTAATTTCCTGTTTAAACAGTTTTTTCTCTTTTGATAGTTTTCGGCAGAGGTTCTAGATGGTGTTTTACGTATTTCTATTAACATAACAAAAACCTCTGAATTATTGATTGTATGTAGACTCTCTACCAATCCTAGAATATTTTTGTGAACACTATTCACCAGGTTAGGGTTATCTCCTGGTACATCTAAATCATTGCTACCTATGAACAAGATAGTGATACTAGGCCCATAGGTAGTAAGTTCGGTTATCAGGCCAGGTGTCATAAGGTTGGTTGTAACAGCCCCTGGTCTACCAAATGTCCTATATTCTAAGGGTTCAAATAATGGCGATCTACCACAAAAAAAACAATTTTCCATATGGGTGACATGAGAATGTCCCACAATAGCTACTTTACGTTTCATTATTAAATTGTTAAATGAGAGATATTCTAACAAGAGAAAATTTACATTTATTCAAAGTAAAGGAAAATAACAAAACCAAATTTAAGACTTAAGGCAAGCAGGACAAGGCCTTACTAATTTAATCAAACTTCATATTAGAAACCGTTTTAATCAAGCCTGAAATGCCTCTAACCTACAAATAGCGCGAAAAAAAAACTATTTACTGTTTCTTACGACACCACACAAAGAGAAAGGGTTAACACCGTCTGGTTATGTAAGCAGGGTACCGCATACCAATTTAAAGAAACGCACAAAAACAAAAGGATTCAACAAGGTTAGGGAGGGTAGGCATTAACAGCAAAACATCAACGCAACATAGTTATTAGCAGGAAAACCCTGCGTAAATGTCCAATATAATCACCAACGGTATTAATCGTACATGTGACTAAACCACAATATTATCATATGACCGGCGTTCAAACTTTAGAAATTATCGAAAAATCTTACAAATCCTGGTACGGCACCAAATATCGTTACTTATTAGGGTCAAACAAGCAACAACATATAATGACTTCAGTCATTCACAAAATTACTAATTACCAGATTCGTTAAGAGAACTCAAGACCCTTTCTCTACATTAGGAATTCATTGCGTTGTGTTACAAAGATAAATGGTCATACTATATTCTATTGAGCTTTTGCCCCAATTATTACTTACTTGGTTTCATATGAAGTTCTTACCGAGTTCGGATTACAATAGGCACGGGTAAACCACGATACCACATATAAATATTTGATTTTACCCAGTCACGGAATCCCACGCACAGATATGCATATCCCTAGCGAATTATCCCATCCAAGGTAACTAAATATTATATGATACTCATCCAAACTTCGGTTGATTAATTCATCCGCTTCATTAAATGCTGGGAAGGAACGGCTTCGTTAATCAAATGAAATTCTCTTCATCCTGATTAAGTCCACTGAAGACTACACTACAAGCGTTGAGACTTGAGAAGTGATAGACAGCAACTGTGCCCGTTAGCTCTGCTGCCTTTGTCGTAAAAATAATGCGTTCACTCTCTCTCCCAAAGTCACGACTTCCGCTTCGTTCGCTCACGACAAAAGAAAACAACAAAACGAACGAAACCAACTATTCAACGCAAACCGAACGAAACTATTCAAACAACTTACATCGCATTGTTAACCACTTATACAACTATTCACAAGACCATATTCCTTGGTAACAATGCTTATTACAATTAAATATAAACAAAACCTTCATTTGTACAGAAATCTGCACATTTCCACTCAACGCAAAAAGAACATTTTCCATATACAATATGAACATTGATATTCAATAACAATTGATTTCCCATGTCGTTATTGTAAGTAACGACAAATATAATTGTTCTTAAACTTCTCTTGTTTTCCTTATTTCCTTTCCTCACTGGGCTATTTTCTTTGTTGGAGCCCTTGGGGTTATGTCATCCTACTTTTCCAACTAGGGTTGTAGCTTAGCACATAATAATAATAATAATAATAATAATAATAATAATAACAGACTACCTCTACAAAACACGCAGTGGTGAAGAATATAATCTTTGGACATAAATAAAACTTCTCTCCTTTTGTATTTATTGAAGTTACAAAGAACATAAATGATACTATTAGTATTCCCTGTAATTACGAAAACCAACGTTTGTTGGGCGCTATGTGTATTGATTGCCTCAGGACCATATATAATAGGGTGAGTAAAAGTGAATATGATACCATGTGTCCACTGATGGAAGAGACTATAATTGTTAAAGACCAATCTCCTTGGTTTGATGGAGAGACTTTGGAGAAAAAGGGGGAAAAAGACATAAAGAAAAACGTGGAATCAGTTAAAAACTGAAAGTACATGAGTAGAATACAAAACTTCAATTTGCTAACATAATTACCTGCTAAGAAGGGATAATACGAATGCTATAAGAGAAATATCCGCGAAGCAGCAACAGACACAAATAAGTTATATCATCTCCTAAATGGTATAATAGGAAATATAAATAAAAAAAAAGGCTACCAGAGGGGTACAGTGACTAGGAACTAGCAAATAGTTTTTATAGTACAGTATTCTTGAAAAACAAAATAGAAAATATAACCAGGCCATTTGCAAATATTCAACACCAGATTAATGCTACACCAGATACACATACAATTAACACAATTCAATAATATAACACTTGACAATGTCACTAAGATTATCAAGAAAGCAAATTAAATGTCAGACAAATAACTTTATTTGAGTGGATTTCATATGTACAGTAGATGATTTGTACATGTGTGTAATGCGTTTATTCGTGAGTTTTATTAATTAATAAGAAATAGAGAGAAGAAAGGTTTTAGATGTAATTATGAATGAATAGATTAAAACAGAGAGATGGGAGAGTGAGCGAGCATTGGCAGTTGTTATTGTACGAAATGCGCTGAGTGTTATGAATTGAAAGCTTAAACATACCGCTTGTTATTCTAGCACCTTCGGAATGTTCATAAGTGACGCACAAGGTCGCCATGCAGGAGGCCGGGAAACAAAGGAACTGTCACGTGATTGAGGACAGCTTGACACGTCCGAACTATCGTATATAAACCCAACACACACAGGTAGGGGCCTTAAAAAATCCATACCTTCCACTTTCTCTCAGCAGACCCATCCACAACCTTCCTCATCCTCCTCCACACCTGACACCCACACACCCATCACCTCCAATTCCTTAAGTGATTTTCCCAGCCTCCCTAGTACCGCTGTCAGAAGCCGTTCAAGCGCCTCAAGCCCCTCTACTCCCTTAGTACCACCCGTCACTGATTGGAACGATTACGACCCCATCACTTGTCCCATGAGGGCCTTTATAGCTGCCATTTCAAACGTCCTTTGTAATTTTTTAAAGTCATAAAAGATTAAGTTTTCTCAACAGTCCCTTGATGATTTCATTTTTGTTAACACCACAAAAGAACTCCAAGCATTAGTCCCTTCATAGTCCCTCAAACAAACAATCCTAACACAACCACGCACAACAACGAAGATACTCTCAGCAACACTAAAGTGAAAGTACTCCAATGGAATGCCTGCAGACTCAGAAACAAGTTTGCCTTCCTACAATCCTAAACTTCAGTGCAAAATCCAGACATCATTGAGTTGCAAGAAACCATGTTAAATGAGAATACACCATTTTCATTCTAGGATGCAAAGTGTACACCACGTATCTAACACCAACAACAAGAGGATTAACTACTCTCAGCAAGAATAGCATCCCCTCAAAGAGAGTGCAAAGCATTGACAGTGGGACAGAGGCAGAGATACTCAGTGTTCAGATATATCTCCTAGAAATAACCCTCACAGTTCACAATCTCTACATATCAATGCAGAGGGGCTCTTTTCCGCCAGCTCTGAGGATGACTAGGTTATTGCAGGAAACTTCAGCGCTCACCACCCGTTTCTGAACTCAACATCAGCAACAAATCAGACAGGCAGACACTTGCATGCACTACAGCAAGAATATCCTGACATAACATTGCTTTACAATGTGTCAGAAGCATCCCATCTAAGGGGTGGTCGTCTAGACCTCACCCTCCTGTCAAGCACCATCCAAAGGGGTGCTAAATGGCGACTGCATCCTGTGCTAAGAAGTGATCACCTTGCCATAGAAATTGAACTCGAATTGGAGAAATACCTTCCTCCTCCTCCACCCCCGAAAAGGTGGAACCGAGACCTTGCAAACTGGGCAAGATTCGAGACAGCTATGACAGAATGGGTTCGAGAATACATCAAGAACCCTCACAATGATATCTCCACCCTATCACTTGACTTCAACAAGCAACTAGATGCCGGCGCCAGTATATCCATGCCTCAGAAAAAATATTCTGGAACAAACTATGCGGATGCCTGGTACTACAACAGCCGCATCAAGGAACAGGATGCAAGAATCAACCGAACCAGAAATCTCTTCAGAAGATACAGAACTGATGAACTTCATGATCTACTCGTGAAAATCACCAAACATTCCTTACAGGTAGCACTGGAAGTGAAAATAGGCAAGTGGTATTCATGGTGCTACGAAATCAATTTCAACATATCCTTAGCAAAGATATGGGGTTGGTTCACAAGATCTCTGGGAAATACAGTACACCCAGAATAATCTACCTAGACTCATTAACAGAAGCAAATAGAATTGCTAGCAACTTTGCCGACCGAGCCAAAAGCACAAATCTTCCCCTGCAAATCATAAACAGGCAGAGAACACTACTCCCAATCAGGAATAAGATTATAGAAGCCGCGTGCAATATAAAAGAATACACCAAGAATCCCTACACCATGGAAGAACTCAATACGGCTCTTGCAAAAGGAAAAACGACACTGCCCCTGGAGCCGTATTAATTACATACAGTATGCTAAGGAACATGCACTTAATCAACAAACCACAAACAGAAAGACTCCGCCCAATAACATGGAACCAACAGAAAACAAAACTCATCCCAAAACCCAAAGAACCAGACACCTACCGACCCATAGTTTTAATCAGCAGCACCAAGAGAGTAGCTGAATGAATGGTACTTAACAGACTTCAGTGGAAAATAGGTCCACTACACATCACTGCCTGTATGCCTACAGGAAAGGCACAGGCACTCAAGAATGTATAACTGATGTGCTTACAACAAACAACGACAAAAAAGCCTTTGTCATTTTTCTCGATCTTGAGAAAGCATTTAAGCTAGCCAGCTCTCTGGCCATCCTCTTCACACTTGTTGAAAAAAGTGTGAAAGGACATCTACTGGCTGGATTCGGAACTACACGCAGAACCGAGAAGCAAGAGTCACCTTTCAAGGAAAAACCTCAGAATTCATCCCCTTAGAAAATGGAATGCCACAAGGGGCATACTAAGCCCCTATCTGTTCAACCTACTTATGGAGAATCTATCCACTCTAGACCACCCAAACGGAGTGGAAATCTTCATATACGTCGATGACACATGTATCATCTGCCCACATAAAGCACACGCACGAAAAAAACACCCAAAAGGCACTGTACATGATCCAAGCTAAATGCAAAGACCTTGGCCTAAAGATCAACACTAACAAGACCAAAGCCATGGTCATAAAACACCCACAAAACCCTCAGAATTTCACTCTGATGGATGAACCCATCGAATGGGTGAGTCAGTTCATGTATCTAGGAGTAATTATCAGCAAAACTCTATCACCAGCCAACGAAGTAACCCACCTCAGAGAGAGAAAAAAATTCGTCTCTCAGCCATGAAACGAATGACCTCCCTCAGATAAGGAGTATCAAACAGTCTCCTAAGACTGTTTTACATTCAAGCAATTCGATCTCATATCGATTGTGCAGCACCTACGCTCACCTCACTGACTGAAACTCAAAAATCATCCTTAGAAGTGGTACAAGACAATGCCTTGAGACTCATCAGCGGCTCTCGAATGTGGACCAGACTCTGCTTGTTAAGAGCTGAAACTAACCTAATTTCCCTTCCAGCCAGGATCGACATCAGGAACTGCAGTATCATATTCAAGTCAATCAAAGCAGACAGAGACTGCCCTCTGCATAATAAACTTAAAAGATTTCTCCCTCTGGCGGAAGAGATAGACCAACCAAATTCACATGCAAAGAGACTGTTGGACGCACTTAGAAGAACGCAAATGCAAAATGAAGAATAAGGGGCAACAAAAGTACGATGTCTACAGCAATCCTGCCCTGTGGTCTCTGGACCCCACCCAGTACAACTTCACTATCCTTCCAGCAGCAAGCAAAGCTCTCTGCACACAGTAGAAACTCACAGAAGCAGCTAAAAATGCAATCAGCAACACCTGAGCTTCCAATATCTACTAAACTGATGGATCACTTGACCGTGACATTCCTGCACCAGCAGCTGCAATCGTTTCTCCATCAGACTACAGAGAAAATTGGAGGCTCTCAAACCACGCCTCCAAGTTAGTGGCAATTGCCAAAGCCCTAGAACACTCTGCCAATCTACGAGAAGGAAACACAACAACTCATACAGATTCGAGAGGAGCCATTCTGGCTCTCAGCAACAAAGAACCTACTGAAATTGTCTACCTTACCACAGCAATACAGTACTTAGCCTTAGCCCACCAAAGCAACAGCAGGCAAGTAACTCTGAATTGGATTCCAAGTCACACCGGAATCACTGGCAATGATGAAGCCGATTACCTAGCCAAATCTGACCTAATGTGCCAAACAATAAGCATCCCACTTCAACCTTCACTGAAAACTATCAAAAATCGAATGGCACCCTTTTGCAAAATCAAAAAAACTAGCGAAATAAGGCGAGCCTTGTTTGATGGATCAAGATCAGCAAAATGGTACATCGAAGTAACAAATCTAGTGCCATATCCACTTGCAAGAGAAATACCCCGTCAAGTTTCAGTTATCATTTGCAGACTGCAGCTGGGGTATCTGTGCAACTGGCAAATCATCTTGGACAATGACGAGGACCCAGCAGCACAGCAGAGACCTGAAAGACCGTGCAGCTACTGCGAGAAAACAACAGATGAATCTGCAACATTACCTATTGCTCTGTCAAGAAACAAGCCTAGTCAGACAGGATTTCAACCACATTAATCCTGTATCTGCGATAGCAATTGTTAAACACATAATTGCCAGTGTTGATACATTCTCAGCCTTTCTCTGCAGCTACCCTCCACCGAGATAACGTAGTAACAGCACTAGTTTGAAATCAAAGAAACCCCTTAACCTCTTTTCAGCTCTTCTTCCACTTGCAATCTCTCTTATATCTTTTAAGTTCAGAAATCCCTCTCAACCAAGCAGCACATATATGTCTCAATGACCACAATGATGAGTAAAATTTTATTTTTATTTTTGTTCAAGTATTTTCAGGTACATGAAAGTTTATTCCACCCTTTCTCTACTGCTAACCAACTCCCTTTTTCAGCTCTCTCCCACTCAGCTGAATCTTCATGCTATTACTCATTTTAATAACTTAAGCTTAAGCCACTAAGGAAGATTTTTACTTCTCCTATACCAATATCTCCAACTGAACCTTTCCAAACTCCTTCCCGAGCTCTTCTACTCATCGGGACTTACTGCTGTACCTCTTTCTCTCCAACTAAACGACGAGAGCCAGTGGGCTCTCTTGGGGAGGATGACTCCTCCCCTCCTCTTTCACCTATTTCCTTATCCAAAAAGAGGCAGAGGCGCCTTTAGAATAAGCGAAGAAATCCTTGCTTATTATCATCCCTAACCCACATCCTATCCTAAAAACCACCTACAAATAAAAGTTGCAGATCATCCCACAACCAAATCACCTACTACCCAAAAAACCCAACCAAACACCTATGAGCTGCAAGTGTGCAAGAGCCCGTGCCTGCCCCCCCCCCCCCCAAAAAAAAAAAAAACGCCAGTTTAAAAAGGTCTCTAATGGCCTATGTTTAACTTGCCTCTGATGAGGTGGAATACAGACTTTGTCAAAAGGTCCGATTGTTGCAGATGACATTCCCAACGGAATGAAGTACATCAGGACCGATTAGCAGCTGAGTAAAGGGAAACACTTCTTTAGTAAAACCACAAAGGACGTTGAGTTCTCTTTCAATCACGCACTCAGGAAGGTGAGAGAAGTTCACAAGGACCGATTGTCTGACTAGTCCGTGATTTTATGGGAACATTGCGAAGGCCCTCAACACACCTGGACTGGTTTTTCTCTCAGCGAAGGGCTTACGATTGTTAGAAAAGGCCCATTCTTCGTGAAGAAGCACAAGTTCGTCTGCTTGATTCAAGACATCTGATCATATTTCTGAGGGATTCTGTAACCCAGTTTGGAGTGGGATTTTACTTGTATGTGTTGAATCAAATTTCTATTAAGTTCCAGTAAATTAAGAAAACGGTTTAGTGTATCCCTTAGCCACGTTAATGTTATTCTCCTGAGAGACTACAAATGATCTATGAAGTAAGAGGACTTAAAAATAACTTTAAGAAATTTTTATTTAAAGGTTTCAAGTAAATAGACATAATCATATAGAAAGATAAAATGTCAAGCTTCATTTTATTAAATATTTTTGGAGCCATCACAAAAACAAACTGTGCGATTGACCCAGTGCTATTATCTGAAGTACTTTTTCTAGTCTAGCTGATATAATATATGAGAATAGCAAATACAAGCATCTATGAGTATAAGTTTACCAAATCTGAGAAAATGGCCAGAGTCACACCCGTTCTGAAAAGTGCACTAGATTATCAGGAATCAAGCTCGTATAGACCTATTTTGAATTAATCTTTTATTCTAAAAATGCTAGAATGCGTACTTTAATTCTTGAACACCCAATTAGTCATTTAGAAGAAATAGAAGCTTTGCCAGGCAGCCAATCTGCCTACAGAAAATTATATTCTACGGAGACCGCTATTTGTTGTAAATGATATGCTGGAAATGATGGATGAAAATTAATGTGGTATTTTGATATTACTTGATCTTATTGCTGCTTTTGATAGAGTTGTGCATGAACTACTACCAAATGATCTACGGTCCATCGGTATTGAAGATCAAGCTTTCGAATACCCAGAAAACTACTTGGTTGACAGAAATAACTGTGTGCACATTTGAAACTCTTATTCATCGTATGAACCTTTAAACAAAGGTTTACCTCAGGGGAGTGTACTGGGCCCATTCTTATTCCTTATCTATACTATTGGTCTATCGAAAATACTACAAAGGCATGGAGTGAAGTTTAAACTATTTGCAGATGATACACAATTTTACTTCTCCATAAATGATAAAGACGACACTACTGAAACTCTAAACCGAATTCTGGCCAATGTTAAGGAATAGATGACAATTAAACAATTAAAATCAAATGAAAATAAAATTGAGTTTATGATGGATGGAAAGAAAAACAGCGTAAGAAACGTGGGAGATATTCAAATAAACATAAATAACGACTCTAGATAATGTTAATAAATATACGTACTTAGAAGATTTAAATAGAGAAAGCAGAAATGTAGGAATGAAAATAAACATGAACAAAACTAAGATACCGTTCTACAGACAGACAACAAATAAGGAGTTAAGAACTAATCTCTAGATATGTTAATGAATATACGTACTTAGAACCGGCTATAAAGGTTTCACCAGGACATGAGATCGAAACTATAAGAATGATAAACATAGGATGGACAGCTTTCGGTTAAAGAAACAGAGTATGAAAAGTAAAAGGTCACTTTCTCTCAAATCAAAAGTATTCAATCAGATGGTCCTACCAGTATTAACATGTGCATCAGAAACTTGGAGCCTTATTAAAGCCTTAGCTATGATCATGAAGAGCCACGAGGGATAAAGTGTTAACCTTTTAGTGTACTGTAGGCTACCCGCCATATTTCCTGGTACACAGAAAAACGGAAAGGGCAACCAAAGTGATTCGGATGAAAATTGAAATTATCAGGGGTTGTAAGGACAACGTCCTACAAAGCTTGTAGCGCTCTTTCTAGCATTGTACATATTCTGTGTAAATACCCGTAAGTAATGTTTATGCATTTAGACGCAACATCATCTGCCCTTCATTTCTATGTATGACTCCTTATCATATATCAAGCGTGGGTTTTTATATTAATCATAGTTTCAATGTAAGAAAACACAAATGCCCCACATTTCTCATCTGTTTACCGTCGGTCAGTCACCTACCCAGTGGGTTACTACAGTTCCGTCCGCACAGGTCAATGTATTCGGTGGGTCTCAGAAATAAAGCGTCATTTGACTATGGTCTGTCTGCCATACCTCACAACTGTGACCCCAGAGTTTTCCCTTAACGGACTTACAACAGCGATTTCTAAAGAAATCGTTTGGGCTGACGACTCCATTCACATCAACGCCATTAACAGACTCATCACAGCACAAGTTATTTTGCATTTTGGCGTTAGCAAAGTTTTGCTACAAAGTTTCCCTTAACAGACTCACAACAGCAATTTCGACAAATCATTTGCACTCGCAACTCCACGTACCCCAGCGCCACTAATGGACTTATTACAACGCAAATAATTTTGCGTTCTGGCATTTCCAAACGCAATTTTTGCCTCGGCAATTAGCGATTACTTGGCTGCTGGGAATTTCTACTCCGTTAGTGGACTAAATACGGCTCACTACTGAGTTTTGGAGTGTGAGGTCAGATGATAGATTCAGATATCAACAGTACCTCACCCCTCGCAACTGAAGGGCATGGAGCGATATTCAGGCAAGTAACACAAATAGCCACACAGATGTCGATGGGACACACCAGACGCAGTGACAGTATGGTTTCAGCTTGCCAATTTCCACTTCAGGTTGGCAAACACCACCGACGAATCAAGAAAATCAGACATGGTGATGGTAATGCTGACACCGGACATATTCAAAAGAATTTCCTCTGGCTGAAGCAGAGGCCGGGACCCATGAGGCAGAGCTACCTTAAAAAGAAACTGACAGAGGTCTATGACCTCCCAGTACCCCTCAGGGCCCAGCGCGCCCTTGACCTGATGACAACGCCCCTCGGTGATATCCGTACCTCAGGAGCCTGGGACGAACTGTTGGACCTCCTCCAGCTGAACGAGCTCGACAGCGATGGGCGGCCCAGGGAGATAAGCCTGTCAAGGGAGATCGTCCTCCGTCGCCTTCCCCAAAGCATCCGCACCCAGTTGGAGGCCGCTAAGGACTTGGATATGTCATCGTTGGTTGCAAAGGCCAACAAACTCCACCTGGCAGCCCAGGCTGCCAGATACTCCGCCACCACCTCCGCCAATGCTGTCTTGCAGGAGACAGAAGAGTACCCAGCAGAGCTAAACGAGGTAGGGGTCAACGGAGATCCATGGTGGAAGATCCAAATACTCCCGCCCATGGCCCTCACCAGTAGCAGCAGTGCCTGCAGTGCACCCAACAGGAGCAACGGCAACAGTGAGAGGACCACCACCATAAGGGTCCTGACGTTCTCAGATGGTGCTACTTCCACTGAGTCTGGGGAAAAGAGGCGAAGAAGTGTGTCCAACCATACGCCCATCCAAAAAACTAGCTGGGCGACCATGGCTACAAGCAACGTTGGAGCAGGTGAGACCCATCACATGGGCTTCTACATCCTGGATGGCAACTCAAGAAAAAGGTTCTTGGTGGATACCGGTACTACTGTGTCAACGTCCTCCCCCTATGAAGGACGACCATGGTCTCCCATTAGACGACAGGGCCACCTTGGTTGCCGCGAATGGCAGCCCCATCACCTGTTACGGGATGAGGACACTGAAGATATCCATCATGGGCCGGAACTACAGCTAGCCTTTCCTGATCGCAGACGTCAAGGACACCGACTTCCTCGCTCTCCACGGACTGTTGGTAGACGTACATTGCAAACGAATAGTCGATCAGGGCACCTACCGGTCCCACCACCTTTCCAGCGGCCCAGCTTTCCCAGGGTGTGCTCAGTCACGCCCACGAATACGGCTGCCTGCTACAAGAGTTCTCGGAGGTCTTCAAACCCGAGCTCCGCCAACTGGAGGGCATGCCCGCCAAGCATGGGATATTCCACCATATCTCAACGACTGGCCACCCAACCCACTGCAGGTTCCGACGCCTCCCGCCGCAGAAGCTACAGGACGCCAAGGAGATGGAGCGCATGGGCATCTGCAAAAAGGCGGTCAGCCCATAGGCCTCTCTACTGCACATGGTCAAGAAACCCAACGGGAGCTGGAGGCCCTACGGCGATTAAAGACACCTCAATCTGGTCATGACACCTAACCACTTCCCATTGGCCAATATGCAAGATCTCACCGGGGCCCTCAATGGGGCCACTATTTTTTCCAAGTCTCTGTATAACCCAACGACATCCCAAAGACGGCCATTATCACCCTGTTCGGATATTAAATTTACTCCTACTCAACGTTCAGCCTGAGAAATACTGGGGCGACCTTCCAGCATCTGATGGACAGCATTTTGTTGGACGTTCCCCTCTGACCCGTCTACATTGACGACATCCTCGTGTTCTCCAAGACACGGGAGGAACACTTGGGGCATGTGAGGATGGTTCTGAAGTGACTGCTGAAGACTGGCCTCATGGTACATTTTGACAAATGCACATTCAGGGATGAGAAGGGGGAGTTCCTGGGGCACGAACTCTCAAAAAGGGGTGTGCCCCCTGTAACGTCGAAGATGGATTCCATAAACAAGTTCCCGATGCCGACCTCCGTGAAATCCCTTCAGGAATTTATCGGAGGCTCCTGCCCAACATCACTGACGTGATGACATCACTGACATGACCCCCGTTCTCAACATCCTGAACGGGAAACCGAAGAAGATAATTGGGGTCCCCTTCACACGAAGCCTTCGCGCGAACAAAGATTGCCCTCTGCAAGGCCACAACCCTGGCCTACCAGGAACCTGGGGTCCCCCTGAGGATAACTACGGACGCCAGTAACATTGCATGCGGCGCCGTCCTGGAGTAGGTGATCAACATTGTGCCCCAGCCACTCGCCTTCCTCAGCAGGACGTTAAAACCACCAAGACTCGCTACAGCACTTTCGACCTCGAGCTTCTGGCAGTGTACCTCGCCGTCAGGCACTTCCAATACCTGCTGGAGAGAACCTCATTCACCATCCAGACAGACCACCAGCCTCTGGTCCACGTCTTCACCAAGCCTGGGGACGCAAAGTCCGCTCGACAGCAACGACACCTACCGGCCATCTTCGAGTTCGGCTGCACTATCAGCTACGTCCTAGGGAGAAAGAACTCGATGACCGACGCTCTGTCAAGAATCAGCATCAAGTCCATCCCCATCGGGGTGGACTGCAAAGACATCGCCCGGGAACAAACAGCCGACTCCGCCACAGCAGACACAAGGTCCTCCTCGACCTCCCTTCAGTAGGAGGATGTCAAGTTACATCCCAACGGGCCCACCTCTGCTTTGCAATACCAGCACAGGCCGCCCTCAACGTTTCATCCCACCGTCAAGACGAAGGCTGGTATTCGATGTCATCCACGCCCTCTAGCACCCGTCATCAAGGACTACCACCAAGCTAATGACTAACAAGTTCATGTGGCTAGGAATCAGGAAGGAAGCACGCGAGTGGGCACATGCATGCACAGCCTGTCAAACCAGCAAGGTCGGCCGTCACACCGTCAGGAGTCGGCAGTTTCCCTCAACCCAAATGACGGTTTAGACATATCCATGCCGACATCGTGGGACCCTTGCCACCCTCGGGTGACGCCAGGTACCTCCTCACAATCATCAACCGTTTGAAGAGGGGGCCAGAGGCGACTCGCATGACCAGCGCAACGTCGGATGCCTGCACCCAGGCCCTTCTCTCCAGCTGGGTCAGCCGTTTCAGGGCCCCGGATGACATGACGACCGACAGAGGCCTCGCTTTTTTCTCGGACCTGTGAATGCCCCTCGCCCGCCTGATAGGGACCAACCTGCGCAGCATGACGGCCTACAACCTCACAGCCAGCAGCATGGTTGAAAGAAGCCATCGGTCCCTGAAGGCGGCCTTAATGGCCCGATGCATAGATGAGCATTGTGTCAAGCAACATCCCTGGGTCCTCCTCGGTCTTTGAACAACCCCGAAACGGCGACGTCTCTTTGGCAGAAAAAGTCTATGGGGGAGAAGCTCGTGGTCCCTGGCGAGTTTTCCCCTCTAATCCAGACACCGAAGATATCAGCCTTGCCCAGCTACAGGAAAGGTCAAGGAAATTCACGCCCTGCCATACCTCCTACACAGAAAGGACAGAGCACTTCAGGCCTGCCTCGCTGGACACCTGCCACTACGTCTTCTTCAGACAGGACGGTCACTGGCCCCCGCTCTCACTTTCTTACAAAGGGCCCTATTGCGTGCTGGAGAGGACGGAGAAGGCATTTAAAATCATGGTCCATGTAGCAGAAGACTGGCTGACCGTGGATAGATTAAAGCCTGCTCACACAGAAAGCGATGTTGACGTGCACAAACAGCAAGGGCGGTGCCCACGAGTGCCTCCCCAGAACAAAGAAATACAAGACGCAAGAAGCCCGACCAGACATGCTTCAAAGAAACTACAACCAGAAGTCAAACCCCCTGGTTCTCCCCATCAGGGCGGCATCCTGCAACCGCATATCGAGGATAACGGCCCTCTAGTCCTAGTGTCCCTACAAAAGGGCTGCCTGAAACCCCCGTCTCACTACAGAGATTAATATGTATATTTATGTTTACCCATTTATTTCCTTTCATACAATAATTAATAAATGTTCCCTTTTTAATAATTGTCTTGGGGCGATTAGTTGTAAGGACAACGTCCTACAATGCCTGTAGCGCTCTTTTTAGCATTATACATATTCTCTGTAAATACCCTGGAAATATTGTTTATGCATTTAGACGCAGAATCATTTGCCCTTCATGTCTATGTATGACTCATTATTATATGTCAAGTGTGGGCTTTGATATTAATCATAATGTCAATGTAAGAAAACACAAATGCCCCGCATTTCTCACCTGTTCACAGTCAGTCAGTCACCTGCTCAGCGGATTACTACAATTCCGTCCGCACAGGTCAATGTATTCGGCCCATCGCAGAAATAAAGCATTACGAGATGCCAGCACAAGAGCCCATGTCTTCCGTAAGGAAAGGCAGTCTTAACAGACAGACAGACAAATAAAGCATCACTAGACTATGGTCTGTCTCTCGTACCTCACAGGGTAGCTAAAGTAGCTTATACAACATAGATATCCACATGCACAAGCTAGATAAGATAAAATGTAAAGAAGAAGAAAGAATGAAGAAAATCCTTTGCACATTCAGTGGTTCCAGGTTCTTCGTTGCTCTCATTAAAACAATGATTGTGGGTACACTACTAGAAGCGTAGGCTATAGGTGCAAAGTGCTGCAATCTGCAGAAAGTTCAATGTCCTTACTTACCTCCTACACAGACAGCACAGCTTGCATACCTTTACTTCTAACTTCCAGGGCCTATCTAATATATCGGACAATTTCTTTAGTTGGTGTTTCTAACTTCCCTAATTCTAATTTTCTTAATTCTTCTCAGCTACGCTAAACATATGCTCAGTTGTATCATCTGCCTCACTACGCATCATACAAAGCTTTTCCTTATCATTCTTGTTTCCATAATTTTCTTTTGAATATATCAAATATAACCTTGTTTTCATAACTATTACTGCTTTAGTGTTAAGTTCTCCTATCTAATCTCTCTTGCCATTACTGTTCACAAACTTCAGTTTGGTTATTTCTGCTTTCTTTTCTTCTATTTTTCTTTTAATTTCATTCATCACTCTACATTTAATTTCTTTCTTGAGTATTTGTTTTTTTTTAATTTCTTACTTCTTCGATTTTAATATCATATTTTTTTTTGCACATTCTATGACTTTTTCACCAACACTCCCCATATAGTTGCCTTATTTGGTCTTCCACTATATCCTTATCTAATCGTTTATCATCTCATGTTATGATATAATGAAACATCACCCAATATATATAACAGGAGGAGAAGGCTAAAATTGTATTGCTACAATAAGGGAAACAAGTTCTCATATCCTTCAATCATACTTCTTGTGTGGTAGGGACACTGATGAGGAATCTCAAAAGAGAAGAATTATCGAAACTGCTGCTAGACATATCAAAAGTGATATAAAAACTGAAGTTTCCTCTGTTATAGACCAATATCCAGGTACAAGTAGGCTAAAACTTGACATTGCTTTGAAATATCTTCCAGACAGTCTTTGCACAATACTGGATATTTTGTTTGTGGGGAAAGATAAGAGCCAAAAGGTTGGCGGGGCTAGGCAGATAATCATTCAGGCAGTACCTCCTCGAACTGTTCTGTCCCCAATTCAGATAGATCTTGCCTTACATACACATCATTTGTATCGTTCAAGGTTACTTGTAGATAATTTGCATAAGATGGGATTTTGCTCATCATATAGAGAAGCTCTGGGATTTGAAAAGGATGGTACTGACACTGCTGCTATAGATATTTTGAGTGAGGGTATTCATTAAGGAGATGACTGTTCTGTTTTCTGGGACAATGTTGAGCACAATATTCTTTCAATTGATGGTAGAGGCTCCTTCCATGGGATGGAGATAATTGCTGCCTTGAATCCAGGTAAAAAGAGGTTATTTCAAGATAAATTGTTTCAGAACAGAGGGAACTTCAATTTTTATATCACTTTTCATCAGTCTAGTAGCAGTTTCGATAATTCTTCTCCTCTGAGATTCCTCATCAGTGTCCCTATCACACATGAATTATGATCGAAGGATGGGATAACTTGTTTCTCTTATTGTAACAATATAATTTTGGCCTTTTCCTTCTATTATATATATTGGGTCCCCATTACGTTCTCTCAATTTTTAAGGTACTGATTGCCATCATTATCCTTATCATCATCTCCTCTTACACCTATTGCTGCAAAGGCCTTAAGTCAGATTTCGCCGGTCGTCTCTATCTTGAGCTTTTAATTCAATATTTCTCCATTTGTCATCTCCTACATCCCGCTTCATATTCCTCAGCCATTTAGGCCTAAATGTGTGGTATTTCTAGCCTTTTAGTTCTTTTTTATAACTGGTGTTTTACACTTTATAACAAATTTCTAGTTAATAACGTCTTTATTAATTAGTACAAAAGAAATCCTTTTATCGGGGTGGGACATCTTTTATCAATTTTTCTCATCTGTTTATAGTTTATTACGATTCAATACAATACAATACAATATACGGTAGAAAGACCAATTGGCCTATATACCCGAGATTACAGTCACTCAGTCACATCATCTCTGGCCTTGTAATCAAAGCGGAATGCGTGGCTTATCCAATGTCTGTCTAGTCTGGCTTTGAAAGTATTGAGTGTCTCTGCAGATATGACTTCTTCCAGCAGCTGGTTCCAAACATTCACCACGTGCTGCAAGAAGAAGTGTGATCGAACTGGCCCTGCTGCATTCTTCAGCTGTCGCTGCTTCTCTAAAAACAGGGAGTGTCCTCTGGTTCTGCTGCCTTTTTTCAAAGGAAGCATCTTCCCACAGTCCACTTTGTACTCCCCATGTAGACACTTGTAAACTTGGATGGCATCTCCTCTTAGTCTACGGAACACCAATGTTGGAAGGTCCAGCTTCTTCAGTTGCTCCTCACAGGAAAGGTCCTGCAGGCCCGGAACTAATTTCGTCGCTCTCCTTTACACAGCTTCTATGGTATCGATGTCCTACACATACCATTGTGACCACACTGAGGTAGCGTATTCCAGCTTTGGGGGAATCAGCCACTTATAGAGAGACAGGAACATGTTGCAGTCCATATACATGAACCACCGATAGCATATGCCGACTAACTTGTTAGCTGCAGCTGCAGTTTTGAGGCTGTGGGTCTGGAAACACAGACCCACTTTAGATCTTTTTCGACCTCAGTGGTTGCTAAAGGAGTTGTGCCCATCGGGTACGCCTGCTCCTGTGCCTGTACCCTACCGAGATGTAGTATGTGGCATTTTTCTGGGTGCAACACTAATTGCCACTGCTGGGACCACTGTAGTAGATTGTCTATGTTTTGCTAGAACTGAAGGTGGTCTGTATCAGAGTCAATCTTGCTATAAATCTCTGTGTCATCTGCATAAATTTTAATGCAGCAATTAATAGATTGCAAAGAATTGTTGTTGATGGGCATCATAGTGAGTATAGGAATGTGATATCTAGTGTTCCTCAGGGTAATGTTCTTGGCCCATTACTTTTCATACTATATACGCATGACATGTGGTTTGGTCTAGAAAACAAGCTTGTTGCATATGCAGATGATGCTACTCTCTTTGCATAAATTCCATCTCCTGAATGTAGATCTGGGGTTGCTAAAGTTAGTACATGGTGCAAATTATGGGGTATTAAGTTGAATCCTAACAAAACTCAAAATATTTTATTGTAAGTAGGTCAAGGACCGTGGCTCCTCAACATCCGGATCTCAGCATTGATAATGTTACTTTAACTTTGTATGTTTTTTTTAAATTTTAGGTGTGATTCTCAACAGCAAATTTACTTTTGAGAAACACATTAGGTCTGTGTCTTCTTTAATTATACAAAAAATTTGCTTATTGAGAAAGTCTATTAAGATTTTTGGTGATCAATCTATTCTGAAGAAGTGTTTTAAGTCTTTCATTTTATCTTGTTTTGAATATTATTCTCTTGTCTTGTCTTCAGCTGCTGATTCTCATCTTAATTTGTTGGACAGGAACTTACAGCCTATTAAATTTATTATTCCCAATCTAGATATTAACCTTTGGCACCGTCATCCAATTAGTTCATTTTGTATGCTGCATAAGATTTTTTTATAATTCTGACCATCCTTTACATTCAGATCTTCCCGGACAGTTCCATCCTGTTCGTAATACAGTACTAGGTATGCAGTTAATTTTAGCAGCCAGGCCTTCTCCATCATGAGGCTCAATACTACACAGTACTCTAGAAGTTTTATTCCAGCTATTACCAAGTTGTGGAATGCTCTTCTTAACCGTGTAGTTGAATTAGTAGAACTTCTAAAGTTCAAACTCACAGCAAATGTTTTTATGTTGAACAGGCTTGCATAAGTCCTTTTATAGTTTATGAATTAAATATGTTTTAATGGTCATGTTTATAAAGTCTTTTATTTTAATTATCATTACTTCTTATATCATTTATTTATTTCCTTATTTCCTTTCCTGACTGGGCTATTTTTCCCTGTTGGAGCCCTTGGGCTTATAACATCTTGCTTTTCCAACTAGGGTTGTAGCTTAACTAGTAATAATAATAATAATAATAATAATAATAATAATAATAATAATAATAATAATAATAATAATAATAATAATAGCTTCTGTGATGTCATTTATGAAGATCACAAACAGAAGCTGACCAAGGAAAGTGCCCTGTGGTATACCGCTGGTTATGCCCATCCAAGAAGACTTGGACTCATTTTGCACTACTTTTTTGCTGTCTATTAAGTAGGAATGACACAATCCACTCTAATGCATTGCCTTTGATGCCATAGCTCTTGACTTTTGTGACTAACCGTTGATGGGGAACCGAGTCAAAAGCTTTCTGAAAGTCATAGTAAAGCACGTAAATTCCCTCATTTTCTTCAAGGAGTGTTGTCCATTCTTCCATGGATTCTAGTAGCTTAGTGGTAGTAGACCTGCCACTCATGAACCCATGCTGATCTTTAGAGAATAAATTGTTTTTGTCCATGTGGTCGATGATTTTTTCCCGAACAATTGACTCTAGGATTTTACATACTACAGATGTTAAACTGACAGGTCGATAATTTGATGGTAGGTGTATGCTGCCTTTCTTGAAAATGGGAGATACATGTTCTCTTTTCTATTCAACCGGGAGCTTGCCTTCATTGATTGATCTATTGAAAATGATTGCTAATGGCACTGCTAAGTGATTCTTTGCTTCAGATAACAGTTAGGGATGTATCTCATATGGCCCTGATGTTTTGTTGGTTTTCAGTGCTTTCAGCTTCTTTAATACATCTTCAAGATCCACCTTGAAGTCCTGAAGTACTCTATCAAAAATACCTTTTTGAACTGTAGGTTCAAAGTTTCTACCTTCTCCTCCTCAGGCTGAGTTCTGAGACCATCTTCTTTGTCTAGGTCTGGTATAGAAGACTTTTTCAGCTGAGAGTTCACATATGCCCAGAACGATTTGGGGTTTATTTTCACCTCTCTGACTATCTTTTTTTTTTAAATAATCTTTTTGCTTTCCGTGATACCCAACTTACCCAATTTGTTGCATTTGTATACTCAAGGTATTTTTTACCTGTTTTGGTTTCCAAGAATCTTCGCCATCTTTGACGCTTAGTTTTTATTTTCTTCAGTGTAGTTTTGTTCAGCCAGATCAGTTTCTGTTAATGTGGTACCCCACTCTTACGTGGTACGTAACGGTTTCATACTTCAGTCAGCTTTTCCTAGAAAGAAGACCAACACTCCTCAATCGTATCAGCTTCATGAAGCTCCTTCCACTCAGAGACCAGCGCTTGTCTGATGCTGTCATAATCTGCTTTGTAATAGTTGAATCTCGGCCTAGTTTCCTTTTACTGGCTGACTTTAGCAAAATTTCAACCATGAGTGAGCAGTGACCACTTTTCCCCATGAGGGGGCCAATTCACACTTCATTGACAATGTCCTACTCACTTTTGAACACCAGATCCAACACATTTGGGGTATTGCCTTGTCGGAATATTGTAGGCTGTGTACAGTGCTGATAAAGAAAGGAACCCTTCACAGCTTCCATAAACTTTTAGGCCCTATGGTTCTCATTTTCAAGACATATTTGGCTAGTCCAATCGATTTCCGGAAAATTAGAATCACCGACAATAATCAATTTGTTAAGTCACATATCTCCAAGCTTGCAGAATAACTTATTCAGGCTGTTACTATTCCGCTCAATAGGCCTACTGTTAGGGCTTCGGTACATGTTGCTAATTATCATTTTCCCCTTCGACTCTGTTTCAGTCTGTACCCAGAGCACTTCCTCAAAGTTTCCAGCAATGCTATTATGTAGATTGTATTCAGTTCTTCTTGGACATAAATGCATACTCTGCGGCTGGTATTTGTGGGATTCAAATTTTCAAACAGACAATATCCGTGGATATTCAGTTCTATTTTGTCAACACTGTACCAGCAATTTTTTGGCTTCACTTCACTTATGGCTATGACAAGTGGGCATGTATTACTGGCGATGATTCTTAGTTCATCAATTTTATTGCGAAGAGAGCCCGCTTTAGTGTATATATATATATATATATATATATATATATATATATATATATATATATATATATATATATATATATATATATATATATATAAAACAATGGTGTCTTTTGCTGATCCTGATCTGGAGCTGTTGTTGTAATTTGTGTTTATGCTTGCCCTGTTTTTGGATGGTGCATGCTGCTTTTCAATTATTGTGATGTGCTTACTTTTTACTGTTACACTTGCACTTTGTTGATTATTCATACCCCTTGCAGATTGACCATGCTGCTTTTCTTTTCTTTTTTTTCTTGTTTTTTCAGATTCCATGGGGGACCTGGGACCTTGTACACCCAATTTTTTTTTATTCATCACTGGCTATCAGTGCTGCTGCTTCCTTGACCTTCTCCTGGATTTCCTGTCTTTCATCTAGAGAGTAATCGTTTGTCACACTTGTCTGCTTGAATTTTTCCTCAGTAACTTTGAGTTTAGGCAGCAAGTTCATGAAATCCTTCTTTTTTTCCAAATGATTGAAAATAATTTTCAGTGGACGTGGTTTGTTTTTTCTTGTGCCATCTTTCATAGTTTTAGCCCCAATTCTCTCAACTTTCTTCAACTCAATGTCCTCTACATCAAGGGCTTCATTGCAGAGCTGGTTGAAAAACCCAACATCATCTTGAATTCTGTCCTCCACTGAGGCATAATCACTTTCCTTAACATTATAAATGGTCACATTTTTTACAAGCCTCCTTATCTGACTCTTCCTTTTTCTGCTGTTCCATAGTGTCTTTCACAATAGATCTGAAATCAGCCATTTTACCTGGCGCCATCCTTAACCATGTCTGACCATTTTTTCTGCTGTCTCCTTTGGCAGGTCTTTCAGTTTATTGTCCACTTTGGTTCCTAGGGGATTCATTCTGTTCTAAACCCCCTTCATGAGCTCATCACATCTGGATTCCAACTTATAGTATTGTTGCCAGTAGACTTTGGCGTTACTTGTACACTGAGGGCAAAACCAAAATAAATCAGGTCTAATTAGGGCTTCATCAGGCACATCTATACACGCTGAGCAGTAGAATATCGCACACCGGACACAGCTAACAAGCTTGTCAGCTTCATCATTGAAGTCTTTTGTGCACACTTCACAAGTCCAGGTTTGCTCCGATTGCTTGGTTGACTTCTTCTTAAGTGATGTTGTCCGGGCTTTCCTCTGTTTGTACTGTCTGATTTTTATTTAAACAGTTTAGTTGGCGAGTAGTTTTCAAGCCACGACATCATGTCCACTCACAATTTCCCGTTCTGCCTTAATTTTCATTGATTCTTCGAGCCCTATGAAACTCGGTAGCCAACCCCGTTGTTCTTTTCTTTATATTATTATAGTTTATGATTTTTTATTCGAGGACAGACGCCTCAGTAATGTAAGCCATTAACAAGATACGAAAATCATTAGTGGACATAACTGTTGTCAAAACAGAGAGGGTAAAGATGCATGGAAAAGTAAATTATGGAACTATATATGACCCGAAAATTTTCCATAGCGACAGATAAGGTAAACAATGTAACTTAAGTCAGAAAGAAAAACAAGGATGAAGAAATAGAAAAACTGATATGCGTAGACATTTTCCCACAGTAGCATTCAGCATAAACGAATTAGAATAGTAGTGGAAATAGCCAACTGCTTTGGTATGGGTACTACATGTATTTAGATCTATGCTCGAAAGTTCATTAAGTGCTAAACCAGGGAAGTCAAGAGTATTAATCAATGAAAGTTAGAACGAGATTAACATAATAAATGGGAATGTTAATAAATTATAAATGAAAAGAATAACAATATAAATATTTTGATGGATAGCAAAATGAGAAAAGATGAATTGAACATTCATAAAAGGAGGAAAAAATTAAATCGAGAACGGGAAGTTTGACAAAGGTGAAAGATAAGTCTGTGGACGAGTAAATTATTATTATTATTATTATTATTATTATTATTAGCTAAGCTACAACTCTAGTTGGAAAAACAAGATGCTATAACCTCAGAGGTTCCAAAAGGGAAAATAGCCCAGTGAGGAAAGGAAAAAAAGAAAATAGAATATCTTAAGAGGAGTAACAAAATTAAAATAAATATCTCCTATTTAAACTATAAAAATTGTAACAAAACAAGAGGAAGAGAAATAAGACAGAATAGTACGCCTGAGTGTACCCTCAAGCAAGAGAACTCTACCCCAAGACAGTGGAAGACCACGGTACAGAGGCTATGGCATTACCCAAGACTAGAGAACAAAGTTTTGTCTTTGGAGTGTCCTTCTTCTAGAGGAGCTGCTTACCATAGCTAAAGAGCTTCTTCTACTCTTACCAAGAGGAAAGTTGCCACTAAACAATAAGTGCAGTAACCCTTCGAGTGAAGAAGAATCGTTTGGTTAATGTGTGTTACCAGGTGTATGAAGACAGAGGAGAATATGTAAAGAATATGCCAGTGTGGATTTGTGTAAGCAACGGAAAAATGAACCGTAACCAGAGAGAATGATCCAACGTAGTACCATCAGGCCAGTCAAAAGACCCCATAACTTTCTAGCGGTAGTATCTCAACGGGTGGCTGCTGTCCTGGTCAACCTACCTACTACCTAAGATACAAATTAAGGACTCTGAATAGCCCAATAATGGAAGTGATTCATGATCTAATAAGTGCATTAAAGAAAAGGTAAGTATTTAGGAGAAAAGAAATACTCTTAAATTAGTTTACAGCCGACAATGATGTTTTGTCACCAGGTATTAAGAGCTCCGTACGGACGTCTTCTACTGTGAATGTGGTATAAGTAGTAGAGAGTATCGTCGAACCAAGAAATAACCAGTTACGCTTGCGTATGTTGTGAGTGTAATTTTGACAGTTTACTGGCTGTCGGCTGACAGTAGCATTGGTATGTATACTGTAAGTGTTTTTTTTTTTCTTTTATGGTAAGAATTTTGAAATGCTGATTAAAGTTAAACCTCGTTTGTATACCATGAAATGTGATTGGTTTCAAGTGTGTAGGTACAGAGGTGGCCTGCTTAGGTAAATATAGGTTAGGAGAGAGCCATTGGAAACGGGTTAGGGGGTCAGTAGCATTACCTTATTCATTACTTTTACTGCCTCAAATTTGACATATAGTGCATCCCAATCTCATTTTTCCTTGATTATTGAAGCATTTCCCATCGTCTGTGGTGTTTTAAACTGAGACTGGCCCATTGTAAAGTACCCTAACACCGGATCTCCAGATCTCATGATAGTCTTACCCCGTGGCTAAGGGAACATTATAATTGTCTAAGTAAAACGCGGAAATACAATGATGAATATATTTCTTGCCTATTGTACGAATCTAGTAATTTTTCAAACGCTTACCTTGTGGTGGTGTTTTTTACCATTACCTTGGGGGCCGTTACCTTGGTGTTACGGCACGCCCCCTTTATTATCACTACTTATAGCTATGCATTACATCAAGATCTAAGTAATAAAATAGTGAGTCAAATATAAGATATGTTGGAAAATGTTGTAATAGTAATTGCAGTTACATCATACCCTAACCTAATCAAGGGCACAACCTCATTCCTGACAGAGTTTAGCCCCTAGAGTTAATATTATGGTAGAGTTCCACCCAGCGCCATTACCGTTTGCCAGTTCATAGGGGCTAGATGTTTTTCTTTTGTCGCGACCAAAGCGAGCACACGTTGGAGCAAAAACCATTAGATTCTATTGAAATATTTCCGAAATCTAATGATTTTTGCTCCGTCGTGTACTCACTTTGCTCGTGGAAAAAGAAAAACATCTAGCTCCTACGTACTGGCAAGCGGTAAATACGATTGGTGGGACTCTACTGTAATATTAACCTCCTGGGTATGCACTTAACTAGACCTTGTAATTATTTTAATTTAGTATGTTATGGTTTAAAAGGACACATCTTAGATTTTTATAAGGTAGCAAGGTGCTGTATCCTAAATAAAGAACAGCCTGGTTTCTTCCGTATACCCTATCTGTAGTATAGGTACTTACAGAAGTACAGTTGAATACAAAGGTTCTGTCGTCTCTGATGCCCGAGTGTAACCCCTAATTTGTTCCGTAACTAAAATACAAACCAACGCTATTGATAGGGGTATTACTTTCACTGAAACTAAAAAACGAGCCATTAGATTTTTAGCGAGGGTTAACCACCCACCCACCCACTAGTTAGTGGTGGGGGAAGTGGGTGTGAGGGAGCAGTAGCGCTACCCCTCTCATTCATACATATGTGTTTGTTACTCACTTTGCTTTTGGCTCGGGTGGAGAACAGTTGTCACTGCCCTTACCCTCAACAAATTTTTGACAGCCATTATTGATCTTTTTTGCTTTTTCTTTCAGTGTGTGTGTGCGACTTCTTGCTAGCAATGCGAACCTGCCCAGGATCTGAGGGCTGCTCTTGCGGGACATTTATGTCCTCCTTAGACACTGATCCTCATCGTTTGTGTCCTGCCTGTAGAGGAAACCCAAAGCTGCTTTTTCCACGTGAGACCTTCCTCCAAAGCTCCTGTTCGGCCGGTTTCCTCCAGGGAACCGTCGAACAGTAGCGCAGGCCAACTAACTCCTGGACAACCTCAGTTCTCGAGATAGGGTGCGGCTTCCCCTAGTGAAGCGGCCCTGCCTCTCCCCCGGGGGAGATTTTAATGCTTTCGGATATTTTTCAGGTGTGGCCGTCCATGAGATTTTCCGGCCCGCCTTGAAGAAGGTTTTGTTGCAACTCCTTTTGCGTGGTAGAGAATGGCAACGTTCTCCACCTTGGAGGTAGATCCGTTGGCTCTACTCACTGTTGATCTTCTTGACCCTGAGGAATCCTCTGCTGCCCTGCGTGTTGGTTCCAGCCCTGCCGTGTCCTCTGCTCCTGCCGCCATTGCTGAGGACTGCGCTTCCCCCTCGCTGATCATCCTTCAGGGGCGGAGCAAAGTCCAAGGCAAGTCTCCCCTTTGCTGGTTAGTCCTCCCCTGCAGAGGCTCGCCGTTGCGGGCAACGATCTTGTAGAGTCTGTGGCCCTCGTCGCCTCAGGCATTCTCCTTTGCCTTTGGCAAAGAGATGGCTGTTTGTCACTTCATTGTCTGCTACTGAACAAGCCCCTTCGGAGGATCTGCCGTCACCAAGAAACCGTCAGTCTTACGACTCTCTCCGCTCGCCATCTAGTTCCAGATCTTCGCCTATATCAACGGACTCGTCTTGGACTCATCGTTCCCCATCATTGCGGCGTTCGTTAGTCCAACACTCCTCGCCTACTGCTCACCAACGAACTGCTGTTCGCGATTGGCCAGCTGGTTCCAGACATCCGGTTACTCGTCTCTCGCCCACTCTTCAATGAGCAGCTGGTTACCGTTTGCCAACAGTTCGCTGTTTACGAAATAGTCGCCTCTCCCCAATGGTTTGCCGTTCACGTATGGTTCGCCAATCGCCGATTCGTCATTCTCCAACGTCTTGGTAGTCCCCTTCGACTTGTCGTTTGCCAGTGACTCGCCAATCTCTTAAGAGATCAGAAGTCAAACATCAGTCCCTCTCTGCTCGCAGCTCGCCAACACGCTGATCCTGTAACAATCTACAGGCATCCGGCATTCTCCATGGTAGCTTATCAACAGGGGACCGTTTGTCACTCTCTGGTGACTCGCGATCGCTGGAACCTCAACTATCTCTTGACCAATGTCAGCTCTCGCCAGAATGGCGCCATTCTAAGGAACGTCATCATTCTCGTGAAGGGAGATCTCACAAGCCTTTTCTTTCGTGAGCCTCCAGGTGCTCTCTGGAGCACAGACAGTCACCGCCTCACCGTTAGCCCTCTCCTCGATCTTCTCCACGCAGACGCAGGACATTGCGTTTGCCGGAGAGAACAGAGAGAGACAGGAACATCCCCCAACGATCTTCCCTTAGGGAAGATCTGATGTTCAGGGTTCCTAGGGAACCATCATCACGACCAGTCCCTTTTCCTCGTAAGGAAACTTCGTAACTACATCCTCTCGCTAGGTCTTTGTCAATCTCAGGCAAGGCTCCCTAGCAGAGACTCCCTTCGACGATCCCTTTTAGTATCTTTCAGCTAGCACTGCAATCGGTCAGGAACCATTGTTTGGAGCCCTGGTGAAGGCTCTCTATCAAGCTTTCGCCGTAAGGGTCTCCCCTGTCCGTCCTTCAAAGACTCACAGGATTCCCCTGGAGAAGTTTTCCTTACCTCTGGCAGATCCAAGGCGAAGATCCATGGTCCCTCCCTGTAAAGAAACTTTGGCTTCTTCCTCTCTCCTGAAGAGGAAAAGAGGAGATTGTGCTAAGGAAGTCTCACATAGAGTCAAACTGACTCCAGTCAAAACTTCCAAGTGGAGGCTGAGTATCGTTGTCTCTATGCCTCCTCTGCCGATTGCTTAATATCCAGCAGCTTTGCAATTGGTTCCAGTTGGGGAAATAAGAGTCTCTAGCAAGCTTCTTCTCCCCCTCCCTCAGCAAGGTGGTTCATCTGGAACTTAGATCAGCTTCTAAGCCCGTGCAAGAAACTCTCTCCTCCTATGGGTGAGCAACACAAGGGGGTGCTTCCAAAGGCTCCCTTTTTGGAAACCTTCCCCCTGAGGAAAGAACCCAAGGATTCAAAAACACTGCTAAAATCCTCTGCAAGGATTGTGAGACCTTCAGAGGCTTCTAAGAAGTCCCCAATTCCTCATCACTCCAACGACAACCATGACCTACCCTGAGATAATGTCTCATGGTTGAAAGACTCCGCATTGACTGCTAGTCTAAGGCCATCGGAGGTGAAGCAAGGGGAGACCGAGCACGCCTTCTAGCAGGGTTGGTCTGCATGAGAGTCATCTATGGGTTGTCAGACCCAGCAATGGCCCCTCAGGAGGGTAAAGACATGGTCTTAGATCATGTCTACGACACTCGAAAGCCCCCCAAGACCAGTGCGGCCTTGCCCTGGTATCAAGGTCTGAAGAGTGCCCATTGAAAAGCGTTTGCTCAGATCACCGGCTCCTCTGGCTCTTTCTGTGCAGGCTCATCCTCTAGACTCCTCCCACCAACTTGTAGCCAGCAGAGGAAGTACTACGAGGTCCTTGATGAGGCTCTTCCGTCCGTCCCTCTGCATCATTCCCAATGGGAATTAACAAGGGGGATCTCTCTAGAGAGACTATGCGGATTGCAAGTTTCGTTCTCTGTGTTTGAGATCCTCAACCAGGAGAAGGTGATTAAGTATGCCATGCAGGCTACTTTGTGCTGGGCCTCTGGTTGGGGTCCATGGGAAACCTGTTGCGGACCAAGTATTGTCCAAGAAAAGCTCCGGGAAGCCAATTGAAACCTTTCTGTTGTCAAGGACTTGAACCATTGAGTTCTTTACCCATCAAGTTGCCAACCTTCCTTGGCTGACTGACCAGACAGCCTTCATCTATTAATCCCCAACCTTCCTTGGCTGACTGACCAGACAGCCTTTATCTGCTTGTCAGTTACCATCTTCGGCTCACCGATCATCTTTGCCGTTCACCAGCAGTTCGTGACTCGGACTTACTAGTCAACCTCTGCCCGTGGTTTCCTAGATCGGAAGCCATACAACACACTTCTCGCTACTTGCCATTCGCCATCACACAACACACTTCTCGCTACTTGCCATTCGCCATCACACCAATCCACTAAATCGATTGGCAAACGATCGACAACCCCCATCAGCGGCTTGTCGACAGGTGACTACTCGTGAGAACTCTCCAACTGCACAGTAACCACGATACCCAGCCGTTGAACATTGATTAACATTCGCCAGACTGATGCTGCTCTAAGGAATAGCATCAATCCCATCAGGGTGCATGATAGGATTAAGTGTTGCCTTCTATCAGTGAAAGGGGTTCTCTTCCAGGGAAGAATCCCTACACAGGGTATCGTGTCCCATCCTTTACGTCACGAGTCAAGACCCCAGCGTCAACAATCTCCCATGCGAAAGGATCCGCAAGGAGCTGTCCCTTTGGATCGATGTCCACACCATGTTGGACTTCGGACAAGTGCTAAGACCACAGCCTTCATTTGCACGCTGGACCTAAAGGACGCATACTTCCAGGCGCAAACCATCCATCTTCTAGGAAGGATTGAAGATTCACTCTAGATAAACAAGAAACACCAGTTCAGGGCACTGTGCTTCGGTCTTTCCACAGCACCCGTCCTATACTCATGATCGGCTTCTGTCTCCTCCGTTTCTGGACGACTGACTGACTTTAGCAGACTCGGTGGCAACCTTGCATTAGCACCGGAAATTCTGAAGTCTTTTTACCAAGATCGGGTGATCATGGTAAAACTTTGGAAGTCTTCCTTACTTCCCTCTCAGAAGACTGGTGCATCTGGGAATGAATCTAGACACCTATCTCTACAAAACTTTCTCATCAAAGGCAGGCATAGAAAAGTCACAAGACCCTTTCTAAAAACGAAAATAACTCCCAGCCCAGAGTGACAATTTTTTTTCCTTGGACACCTATCATCTCTGGCCTGTCTAGCCTCCAACTGCTGCCTCAATATTTGTTCTCTCCATGGGCGGTTTGAGTCCGATTGGAATCAGGCCTTCGATTCCCCAGACATTCTGACTCCCATGGGACCAGAAGTTTGGACGAACCTCAAGGGATGGGTGTCAGTCGAGAATCTACGGAGTGGTATAACCTTCTCATCCTTCCCCACCCCTTGGACTTAATGCTGTGCTTAGACATCAAAAGAAGGGAGGAGGGACCATAGTGCTGCACTACACGACCGAAAGTACCTTCACTTAAATCTCTTAAGAGATGAAGGCCAACTTTCCAGGCCTCCAACAGCCTGATCAGTTCCTAAAAGGGCCACTCAGCGGTGTAATGAGCGACAGCAACACATATGGGCTTACATCAACAAGCAAGAAGGAACTTGCTCGCAGCCTCTTCCCATCTAACAGTATAAATACTAAGATGGGTCAAGTCCGTTCGGTACCATTGTCAGCCTGCTTCATTCCAGACTAGAGGAATGTGCTCACCGACAACCTGTGCACAGCATATCAGATAAGGTGCACCGAATGGTCTCTTGTAGCCGACAGTCCCGACTTTACTGGGTTCTCCAACTATGGATCGTTTCGCAACGCCCCTGAACCTCAGACTTCTGCTGCTCCCCAGTCCTAGACCCCAAGGCTCTCTGGCAAGAAGCATGCCAACAACGGTGGGTACAACAATGACGTTTAGGTCTCATCCCTGTATTGTCTGGAGAAGGGTACTCAAAGAAGGTTAAAACATCAAACAGCCTCTCAAGGGCTCTCATAGCTCCGCTATGGCATTACGCAGAACAGTTTCTAAACCTTCTGCAGCTCCTGATAGAGCCTCCAAGAGAACCTTCTCCACGTCACAGACAACCACACTTCGACATCTACCACAAGCTATAGCTTTGCTATGATTGTACGCCTGGAGACTACCCAGTACCTCCTCTCTCACAGAGACTTTTCGCAATAAGTTGCGAAGAGGTTGTCTAGATATCTGAGGAATTCCTCAGCATCAGTCTACCAGGCAAAGTATAACGTCTTCTGTGGTTTGTGTCATGGAAAGTGTATCTCTCCACTCTATACTTCTATTCCAGCAATAGTGGAATCCTCGAGTATAAGCAAGAGGAAAAGAACCCCCTTTTCAGTTTCAGCAGGTAAAGATGATCATTCAACCTTGAGCCTCGCCTTCAAACTGAAAGGAAGGGACATCCCCTCATTGCTAGATCTTTCCGAACTCATGCGGACTTACAACTTGCCTTTTCTCCAAGTCGGAATTGAGACCTCCCTCTTGGAACATGGTTTGAGTTCTCCGGTCTCTTAGGAGACCTCCTTACGTTCCACTTTACCAGGCAACAAATTTTCACCTGGTTTAGAAGACAGTGTTCCTACTCACTTTGACAGCGACCAAATGAGTCAAGGAACTTCATGGTCTCTCTTATGACATCGCTCATTAATGAGAAAGGTGAAAGGCAACTTACAGTTTCGTCCCCGAGTATATTGCCAGACAGTCTCCAGAGGTGACGGATCCTACACAAGTCTCCACTCTGTAACTGACGATCTAGATCATCTGTTACTGTACCCAGGGTAAGGTATGAGGCTCTACCTCAATAGAACGGCAACAGCCCACCCGGGTCCCTTCTCTTGTCATCAGCACTGGGGGAGACAAAAGGAGGATCACCAAAACATCATTTCTGCTGGATTCACAGGGTCATCAATTACTCCCTGAATCCAGATCCTCATCCAACATGTCGACTCACAATGTCAGGGGCATAGCTATGCCCCTGGCCCTTCTAAGCAGATTACTCTGTGACGCAGGTTTTACAAGCAAGGATGTGAATGCTCCAGGTGACTTTCACAACCTTTCCCCTGCAAGACGTGACCCACAGGAACTCGATACGATTTCTATCGGTCCTGTGGTGGCTGCACAACAGCTGGTTGCATACTTCAAGCTCCTTATTGGATAAGTAACAGAAGGTTGAGGGCACTGTTACCCGGTTTTAGTCTGCGCGAATGAAAAGATTTGACTGGCTTTTATTCTTTTCTTCATCCTCCCTTCTCTTAGGGAAAGCAGTATCCTGGGTTCTCTGCATAAGCTGACCTCAAACCAATGCAGGTAAACCATGCTCCCTTGTGTACCTAATATTAAGCTAATGCTGTTGCGTCCCCATACCCTGGAGGTGGTATTGGGAAAGTCTAGGTTACAACAGTTTTTCCTACAAAAAGACACTGAATAACTTTACCGAGACAGTCACACTTCTAAATATCTCAACACACAGCTTACGTAGGCCGCGGACCTTGCATAGCAAGGTTTTAGCGAGGTGCAGGGACTCCTTATTTTGAGTACTAACATACTCAGATAAGGAGCCCCCAGGTAAAGCCAAAAGCCAGATTGGCAGGGACGTCCACCCTTCCTAATGGGTTAGTCACCCCTAAATAAATAGCTTAGGTTTGTATTCCAGTTATGGAATAAATGACATTTGTAGATAATTTGTATTTTTCCTAACGATACAAACCTTAGCTATTTATACAAACTTATCCGCCAGCCCTATCCCCCTTGAAGTCCTACCTCCAAGCAAAGTGAGCTAAATCACCGGTGTGTTAGTGGGAGCAGTAGCAAGCTACCCTCCTACCCCCCGCTAACTAGCGGTATGGGTAGTTAAACCTCGCTAAGTTTTAATGGCTCGTCATTTCAGCTTCGCAGAAAATAATACCCCTAAATAAATAGCTAAGGTTTGTATCGTTAGGAAAAATACAAATTATCTACAAATTTGTCATGTTCTCTGACCCCAGATTTACTTCCATCCAGATTTCAAGTCTTCGGTAAGTTACTGATGATCCTGTTTGGCTGCAGTTGTGTTTTGTGAGAACTCTGAGGCGATATCTCAGATGTACACAAGGAGATTGCCCCTAGACGAAACATCTGTTTATCAGTACGGGGATGGTGAAAAAGAGAATCACTAAGAACACTAACTCTTCCTGGATTATGCTGGTCATTGACCGGGCCATTAATCTTTCCCAATTTCAGCAAGGAAGGGTGTGACCCAGAGCTCATGATGACAGGGATATTAGCACATCCCTGGCATTCAGAAAGAACCTTTTTAAGACGCATGTACTGCAGGCGGTTGTATGGAGGTGCCAAACCACCTTCACTGTCCAATACCTGCAAGACATAACTTACATGTCTGTAGATACCTTTTCTCTAGGCCCTTTAGTGGCTGCTTAGCAAGTGGTATAGCTACCTTCGTTCCCCCAGAGGACTGTAAGCAGTTGTTTGAGGACCGAGGTAAGGTTTTAGTCGGGGATGAATGGAAAGAATAACTGACCTCTTCTTTTCTACATCATCCCCTGTCTGGGGGTACAGGATCCATCTTCCTTGTTGGCTGGATCTCGATTAACTGCAGTAGCCCCATGTAGTTGTTAGCTAATATATGTGGTAATATTTCTTGTTACTCCCCATTCTCCATACAATGGGGGATGGGGTCTGGGTAAACCAGTGTGTATATTTGGAAAAATATTTATTTGTTCCGTAACTGAATACAAACCACGTTATTTACATGGGGTAATTACTTTGGCGCAGCCGATGACGAGCCATAAAGTTTTAACGAGGGTTTCCTACCCCACCGCTAGTTAGCGGGGGGGGGGGGGGGTAGGGAGGGGTAGCTAGCTACCCTCTCCCTCACACACACACCGGAGAATACTCCACTTTACTTTTAGCTCGCATAGTGATCGGAGGTTTCCCCTCCTATGCTCTCTTGACGGCCATTATTGTTCTGTCTTTTAACTTTCTCCTTTTCTTATACTGGATATATTTAAACATTACTGATGTTTATATATATTTTTGTGTATAGAAAAGGTAAGTTTCCTTTGCTTTCGGTGTTGTGCGGTGTGTATTGTGTACGTCTGCTAGAGTTCGCCGGCTTAGGCCACCACGATCTTTCCGTGATCACGACCTTGCACTTCTAGGCCACCATGGTTCCCTTTCGTGGAGTCCGGCCCTTCTCTTGAGGTCGTTCACCTCTTACTCCGTACTACGCCTACGATAGCTTCTCAGTCCGAGTCGCTATTTCGTTTTATTTGTCTCAATTATTTTTATGTACATAATTGTGTTTTAACTTTTCAGCTCAGGGCTCACGTCCCTTTGGGGGTCGGTGATCCTTGGAACATTCAAAGTCAGTTGCATAATTGTAATGTTATAATTCTGTTTTTTTAAATATAAAACTTACCCGCTGGTTATATAAAGAGCTGAAGTCCCCTGACGCCCTGGCAGAAATTCAAATTCTCGCGCTATCGAAGATACGGCAGGTGTATACCCGCACCCTAGCGGTAGCTCAGGTGGAACAACACACCATCTTCAGTTCTTCTTCTGCCCGCCTAGCTGGCTGTCATATTGAAGTTTGCTCTCGTGGTTTTACTCTTATGGGAAGTTGTTTGGTGATGTACAACGTTCTTTTCGGAGTTTAAGCTATCATTAATTGTTTTCTCTTTATTCTAATCTTGAAATCTTTTTGTTTGAGGTTATCTTTATTAATATTTCCCTTATTTTTTGCTCGTCGGTCTTTCACGTAACCATTCAAAATGGCCGACTCCTCCCCTGCTTTACGTAGGTGTGTTAGTGAAGGGTGTCGTACTCGACTTCCTAAAGGATCTATTGATCCTCATAATATTTGTGTGAAATGTAGGGGTAAATTTTGTTCATTTGATGATAGATGTAATGAGTGTCTTTCTTTAACGGATGATGATTTTGTAACATACGAACGTTATGTTAGGAGACTAGAGAGGGATAGAGTTAGGCGTAGTTCTTCACGATCTGTGGATAGAGCCTTACCTAATGTTAATGTTCCTAATCCTATTCCTTCCCCCGTGGTGGTAGATGAGGAACCTACTATGAAAGACATGTTTACCGCTATTTTGACTCTTGGTGAGAAAGTCGAGTCCTTAGCGGCAGATAGAAATACGATTTTTTCTGAGTTAAAGGTACTGAAAAACCGTGATTCTGTCGGTACTGTGGAAAATGTTTCGGTGTCTGAAGTTAGTGTACCGAAAAGTCGTGAATCTCTCGGTAATGTGAAAAGTGTTTCTAATGTGTTTAGTGTTGCGGAGGGTGCGTATGCACGATCTTGTTGTTCACCTAGCCTAAGACCTCTTTCGAGCTCTCGAACCCATGGGAGAAGTAATGTCGAACGGCTTAAGAGAACGAGAAGCGTCATCAATCGTGCAGACGTCCCCTATTCCTTCCCCCGTGGTGGTAGATCAGGAACCTACTATGAAAGACATGTTTACCGCTATTTTGACTCTTGGTGAGAAAGTCGAGTCCTTAGCGGCAGATAGAAATACGATTTTTTCTGAGTTAAAAGTACTGAAAAACCGTGATTCTGTCGGTACTGTGGAAAGTGTTTCGGTGTCTGAAGTTAGTGTACCGAAAAGTCGTGAATCTCTCGGTAATGTGAAAAGTGTTTCTAATGTGTTTAGTGTTGCGGAGGGTTCGTATGCACGATCTTGTTGTTCACCTAGCCTAAGACCTCTTTCGAGCTCTCGAACCCATGGGAGAAGTAATGTCGAACGGCTTAAGGGAACGAGAAGCGTCATCAATCGTGCAGACGTCCCCTCGAACGGTCCTGTTGCCGTAACTCAGGCCGTTCACCCTCATCGTAGGAAAGGTGAGGTTCATGCGTTATCCCCGTCTTCCGATGAAGGGTCGGGTAGTGAGATCTGGCGTCGCGCGTCAAGACCGCTTAAACGGACGCATGAAGTTACTCAGCGTCGGGAATCGCCTGTGCGTCCAGGATGTAGTTCGTGGGATCCACCGGAACGTTTCCGTTCTCCCATTGCTTGCACTCCGGCTAAGCGTCCAGATCACCGTGTTCGTGTTGATAAGATTTCTTCCGATTCAGACCTTGTTACGATTCATGCTCCTCCTCTTCCTTCAGATTGGCTTTCTTCTCCCGAAATACGTGGTGACGTTGGAACGAATATTCCCTTAAGGAGTTCTGTAGATCCTAAATGGTCTATGCTTGTGTCTATGAAAGAACAACTCTCGTCGTTGATGGATTCTTTTCAACCAGGTGTTGGCAGTATGTCTGGGCGTCAGGCGTCAGACCAGTTATCGCACAGGCGTTCGATGGTCTCTGGTGCTGACGAGTTATCGCTTAGGCGGTCTCCCATTCATAGTGTTCAACACCAGGTTGATTTTGATGAGTCACGTCAGAGAAGTTTGGTTGACCAGTTTTCGTCTTCTGGTCGTGAGGAAGAACATCGGCGTCGACAAGTGGACGCGACGCGTTAACGTTTTGAAGTAGTGGATCGCCCGCGTCAACAACTAGTGGACGCTTCGTGTCAAAACATCGTTTCTCAGCGTCAACATTTTGACAGCTTTGATCGTTCGCGTTAACAGTTTTCGGACTCTACGCGTCCACTCAGCGATCTTCGGCAGTTGCCTTCTGAGTCCAAGCATCAATCTGGTCAACAGCAGTCGGACTCTAAGCGGTCTCGGCAGTTGTTAGTTGACGAAGAACGTCTACCCTTCCATGTTTCACGTCAATCTTCTTCGACCTCTCCCCGTCAGTTGGATGCAGATATTGGCTTTGACAGGCAATCTCATCCAGACTTTGTTCCTTCAGTTCAGGCTGCAGCAGTTGCTGCACTGCTAGAAGACGAACTTGAGGAAAAGTCGGATGTGGACGAGCCTATTGAGGAGTTTTCTGAGAATGAGGAAGAGAAGCATTATCAACATGCTGTTGATCTTCGTAAGTTTATGTTGATTCTTACTGGAATTTTTCCGGATCAGTTTACTCCTGTAGCCCCTCGTTCTCCGCCTTCTGAGTTCATCTTAGGTAAAGCAACCAAAGTTCCAGTTTATACCAAGATGGTTCTTTCTCGGTCCTCTAAACGGGCCTTGAAATTAATGGGTTCCTGGTTGGACTCTAAGAAATCTTTTGGCAAGACGGCCTTTGGCTTTCCACCCGCTAGGTTGGCTTCTAAATCTAGTGTGTGGTACGAGACTGGTGAAGTGTTGGGCTTGAGTTTTCCTTCGTCTGCCCAAGGGGATTTCTCAAGTTTAGTGGATGCGTCTCGTCGTCTTGCCTTAAGGAAAACGAAGATTTGGTGGTCTATTCCAGAGTTCGATCATTTGCTTAAGGGTCTTTTCGGGGCCTTCGAGGTGTTTAATTTCTTAGACTGGGCTCTGGGAGCTTTGAGTAAGAGGGTCTCAGATATGACGGACACGGACACCAGTGGACTGGTTCATTTGATGTCCTGCTTGGACAAAGGTGTGAGGGATGGCTCCAACGAGTTAGCTGCCTTGTTCACGGCTGGAATCCTCAAGAAAAGGGCCACGATGTGCTCTTTTCTCTCTGCAGGAGTGTCTCCCTACCAGAAAACGGTCCTTCTTTTCGCTCCTTTGGCTAATACCTTATTTCCGCAAGAGTTGGTAGGCGAAGTTGCCACTGCTCTCACGCAGAAGGCCACGCATGACTTGGTAACTAATACGACAAGAAAAGTTTTGCCTTCGACGTTTTCCTCTCGTAAGCCTAAGGAATCCTCTTCTGGTTTTCGGCCTTCTCAGTCCTTTCGTGGGAAATCCTCTGGAAGGGGCCCTTTCAAACCAGAAGGAAGGAAACCTAGAGGCAGAGGAGGCAAGTCCAGCCGAGGTAAAGTCTGACTGCCCTTTCCTTCAGACAGCAGTGGGTGCCAGGTTGACTCACTTCTGGGAGGCTTGGGAGAGGAATGAAGCGGACCCCTGGTCCAAGTGTTAAAGGAGGGTTACAAGATCCCCTTCCTGGAAAATCCTTCTTTAGTCACAGATCCGGTGGATCTTTCGCCCAAATACAGAGAGGGTCTGAAGAAGCAAGCCATGCGTCTTCAGACGTCTCTTTTATTAGAGAAGCAAGCAATAGAGGAAGTGCAGGATGTAACTTCTCCGGGGTTTTACAACCGCCTTTTCTTAGTACCCAAGAGTTCGGGGGTGTGGAGACCGGTTCTGGACGTAAGTGTGCTGAATGGTTACGTCCAAAATTCGACGTTCACTATGGAAACTCAGAAGACAGTTCTGGCGGCTGTGAGGAAGGACGATTGGATGGTCTTTATAGATCTTCAGGACGCCTATTTCCACCTTCCGATTCATCCCAGCTGCAGACGTTATCTGAGGTTCATGGACGGAAACAAGGTCTTCCAGTTCAGGGCTCTTTGTTTCGGACTCTGCACGGCTCCTCTATTGTTTACCAAGATCATGCTGATTGTAGCAAGCATGCTGCATTCGAGGGGAATCAGAGCCTCTCTGTATCTGGACGATTGGCTGATAAGAGCCTCCTCAGCCGATTGTTGTTTAAAGGACCTAAAAATGACTTTGGATCTCTCCAGAGAACTGGGCCTCCTGGTGAGCTCGAAAAAGTCGCAACTGACTCCATCCCAGGAGATTCTTTATTTGGGGATGGAGATTCACAGTCGGAGTTTTCGGGCTTTTCCGTCGTCGGTGAGAATTCAGGCAGCCCTTCTAAAAGTCCAAACTTTCCTGAATAGAGAACTTTGCTCCGTAAGAGATTGGATGAGCCTTCTGGGGACTCTCTCATCATTAGAGAAGTTCGTGACCCTGGGGAGGTTGCACTTGCGTCCTCTTCAGTTTCATCTCAATCGCCATTGGAAGAAAGGGGACAACCTCGACAGGGATTGCATTCCCATCTCGGTTTCCATCAAGTCTCATCTTCAATGGTGGTACAACGAGCCCAGACTGAAAGAAGGCTTGTCTTTACTTCAGAAGAGCCCAGACCTCGTGTTGTGTTCCGACGCCTCAAACTCGGGGTGGGGGGCCACTCTAGAGAAGAAGGAGCTTTAGGGGACTTGGACTGTGGAGCAAACTTCTCTCCACATCAACCAAAAGGAGCTTTTGGCTATTCATCTGGCTCTCATAGGCTTCGAGAGGCAGATCAGGGGCAAAGTAGTCCAGATCAATGCGGACAGCACGACAGGTCTGGCCTATATTGTGAAGCAAGGCGGGACCCACTCTTGGTCTCTGTACGAGATTGCAAGACTACTTCTCATTTGGGCAGAGGAAAGGAAGGTGACTCTTTTGACTCGATTCATCCAGGGGGTCAACAATGTGAGCGCAGACAGACTCAGCAGGGAAGGTCAGGTTCTCTCCACAGAGTGGATTTTACACCAGGACGTCTGCAAGAGTCTGTGGCGGTTATGGGGTCGTCCTCTCGTGGATCTCTTTGCCACCGCAAAGACGAAAAGGCTGGAGTGTTACTGCTCTCCGGTTCCGGATCCCGAAGCCTTGCACATAGACGCCTTTCTAATGAGTTGGTCACACATGGAGGTTTATGCTTTCCCTCCATTCAAGATTCTATACAAGGTGATTCAGAAGTTCATTTCCCACGAGGAGACCAGAGTGACACTGATAGCTCCGTTCTGGCCGTCAAGGAGCTGGTTCCCAGGGGTACTGGAATGGATGGTAGATTTCCCGAGAAGCCTTCCCATAAGACCCGATCTTCTCAGACAACCTCACTTGGCCCTAAATCATCAAAACCTCCGAGCTCTACGTCTGACTGCCTTCAGACTATCGAAAAACTCGCTAGAGCTAGAGGATTTTCGAAGAAGGCAGCCAAGGCAATTGCGAGGGCAAGGAGATCTTCAACCATCAAGGTGTATCAGTCCAAGTGGGAGTTATTCAGAGAGTGGTGTAGGACTAACGCGATTTCCTCTTCCAGTACCTCTCTAGCCCAGATAGCGGATTTTTTCTTAGACCTTAAATTTAAACATAACTTCTCGTCATCTACTATTAACCTTTTTACCCCCAAAGGACGTACTGGTACGTTTCACAAAAGCCATCCCTTTACCCCCATGGACGTACCGGTACATCCATGCAAAAAAATGCTATAAAAATTTATTTGTTCCGTAACCGAAATACAAACCACTCTATTTACAAAGGGTTATTACTTTTAGCGTAGCTGAAATGGCGAGCCATTAGAATTTAACGAGGGTGTATTACCCCCGCGCTAGTTAGCGGGGGGGTAGGGGAGTGGTAGCTAGCTACCCCTCCTCCCCCTCACACACACGTGAATACTCACTTTAACTTTTTGCTCGGACTGTGACAGACGTCTCTGTCTTGGTCCTCGCTTGGCAGCCATTGTCTGTTTTGTCTTTACTTAATCGCTTACTTTTCTTTTACTCAGTATATATGTAAACATGTTTTCATGTTTGTATATATATTTGAGTATAGAAATAAGTAAGTTTCCTTTTCAGATGTGTGTGTGTAGTGTACGATATCTACGTGGAGGCCTCGGCAGTTAGGCCACCACGGCGTATTTTATGGGTGGCGATCGAGTTTGACTTATGTCTTTCTCTCTCTCTCTCTCTCTTGAGGTCGTTCACCCTTTTACTACGTGTTACTACGCCCTTGTAGCCTAGCTTCCTTTCCGTGTGGGGGGTTGCTACGTCGTACGTTTGTATCAATTAGTTATGAATCTAATTGTAGTTGTTTTTTTGTTTTTTTCAGCTTGTAGAACGATTCCTTTCGGGGTTTTCGTTCTTTCTTTAGTGTTCATTCATTTTTAAATTACATAATTACATAGTTACATAATTATAATTGTTATAATTCTGTTTTGGTTACAGCTCTCCTTCCGCGAGTGTAAGTGGTTGTGAGGGCACGTGCCTGTTGTGTAATTCTTGTTCCTTTCCCTCGGGATTCCTCTTCGGAGCCTTCCCGGGGGAATGAATGTGTACTAATATTATTTGTTTTATTTTTTTACAGTTACCGATCTAGTTCGTTTCTGTAATATAGCAACGGTGTGAGCTGTCTGGTTGAGTCCTGGGGATTCGGCTGTTGCTGCCTCCCCCCTTGTATTTTCGTCAGGGGCGTGTCTCCTTCTACTGGTAGTACTCCCGTGTCGACGGACAGCTCTCCAGTTCATTTAAGAACAGTCAGGAGGCTTGCCTCCTTGGGCGGATAACTTTCCTTCCGAGGGAAGTTTTTCCTGTCCAGGCTTGAGTTTTTCCCCTTTTGGGGGGTTCTTCTCTTGCCTTTTTTTTCGTGCGACTATGCTCTTGGTGCTGAGCGGTCGCACCTGCAGTTTCGCTCAAGGGGCTGGGCAACTGCAGGAGCTCCTCTTCGGAGGATTGCTCCTTTTAGGTCACTGGCTGACCAGTCTCTTCCTCGAAGTGTTTCTCTTTTGTTCGCGAGAGAGTACACTCATAGAGACTCCTCTTCAGAGGTTTCTTCTGTTGCTGTTGCTGTTGGCCTCCCTCGCCGTAAGGCCCTCCGTCCGCCTCGTCGTAAGGGCCTCTCATCTCCCTATAAGGGTGCTTGAGGCGCCCTTTTGGATCTCCGTTTGCAGCCTACAACTCCTTTTTTCTCGATCTTCCGCCTTGGTGCAGATGGACAGCAGTCTGGTCTCGTCTTCCGACGGGCAACGGTCTTCCCGACGGACAACGGTCTGCCCGACGGACAGCGGTCTTCCGACGGACATCAGTCTCCCGGCGGACAACGATCCCTTCAGGGCAAAGGGTTGCCCCCACGGGGGTTCTTCCCTTGCGTGTCAGGGTTTCCCTGCGCGCCCTTCTGCTCATCAGCGCTCTCCTGTTCGTCAGCGCTTTCAAGATGATCTTCCCTGCGGTTCCTGTTACGTGCCCTGTGCGCCCACATTCGCCCTCGCGATCTAGAACTTCGGTTCAGGTCGGGGTCAAGGACTCTTCTTCTTTGCGCAGGCTTCCACGCGTAGCCTTCTGCTCGTCAGCGATCATCAGCTCGCCAGCGATCATCAGCTCGCCAGCGATCATCAGCTCGCCAGCGATCTCCGGATCGCCCACGTGTGTTACAGCTGTCACGCCAACGTTCTCCAACACTTCTGAAGGAACATGGTTCGCCAGCTACTAGCTCACCTGCGCATGCTGATCGCCATCGCGCGACCCTCAACTGCGGATGCTGATCGCCATCGCGCGACCCTCAACTGCGGATGCTGATCGCCATCGCGCGACCCTCAACTGCGGATGCTGATCGCCATCGCGCGACCCTCAACTGCGGATGCTGATCGCCATCGCGCGACCCTCAACTGCGGATGCTGATCGCCATCGCGCGACCCTCAACTGCGGATGCTGATCGCCATCGCGCGACCCTCAACTGCGGATGCTGATCGCCATCGCGCGACCCTCAACTGCGGATGCTGATCGCCATCGCGCGACCCTCAACTGCGGATGCTGATCGCCATCGCGCGACCCTCAACTGCGGATGCTGATCGCCATCGCGCGACCCTCAACTGCGGATGCTGATCGCCATCGCGCGACCCTCAACTGCGGATGCTGATCGCCATCGCGCGACCCTCAACTGCGGATGCTGATCGCCATCGCGCGACCCTCAACTGCGGATGCTGATCGCCATCGCGCGACCCTCAACTGCGGATGCTGATCGCCATCGCGCGACCCTCAACTGCGGATGCTGATCGCCATCGCGCGACCCTCAACTGCGCATGATCGCCCGCTTACGCATGCTGCTCCTCATCGCACAACCCTGCACGATCGCCCGCTTACGCATGCTGCTCCTCATCGCACAACCCTGAACGATCGCCCTCCTGCGGATGCTGATCACCATCGCACCCTTTCACGCGATCTTTCACCTGCGCATGCTGCTCGCCATCGCACAACCCTGAACGATCGCCCGCTTACGCATGCTGCTCCTCATCGCACAACCCTGAACGATCGCCCTCCTGCGGATGCTGATCACCATCGCACCCTTTCACGCGATCATTCACCTGCGCATGCTGCTCGCCATCGCACAACCCTGCACGATTGCCCGCTTACGCATGCTGCTCCTCATCGCACAACCCTGAACGCTCGCCCTCTTGCGGATGCTGATCACCATCGCACCCTATCACGCGATCATTCACCTACACATGCTGCTCGCCATCGCTTACCATCACGCGGTCATTATCGCCAGCGATCTTCTTCACCTACGCGGCAGCACGATCCCTCGCCGTCACGCCATCGCTTGCGTTCGTCGCCTCGGACACGTGTTCATTTACCTGCCCACCCTCACGCCCACTCGCCTGCGCGCCCGCGCGATCGCTCGCCTGCGCGATCGCTCGCCTGCGCGATCGCTCGCCTGCGCGATCGCTCGCCTGCGCGATCGCTCGCCTGCGCGATCGCTCGCCTGCGCGACCGCTCGCCTGCGCGACCGCTCGCCTGCGCGACCGCTCGCCTGCGCGACCGCTCGCCTGCGCGCCCGCGCGCCAGCTCGCCTGCGCGACCGCTCGCCTGTGCGCCCGCGCGACCGTTCGCCTTTGCGCGACCGTTCGCCCTCGCGCGACCATAGTTCGCGGCGAATTCCACAGCCGGTGGTAGCAGCAGGGACGCGTGCTCCTAGACGGCACTCGGGATCACCTCCATCCAAGCACAGGTTGGTAGTGCAGGACGAAGACAGGTCAGTACAGCATTCTTCCCCACCTTCTTTTCAGGCAGGTACCGTCGGGTCCACTCCAAAGGATCGCCCGATCCCTTTCACATTAGCGAGGATTTCGGACTCTGTGTCCTTGGAGCAGCAGACATGGTTTGGTCCGCTGGCACGGGCGTTAATGAGGGTTATGAAACCAGCACTCGCCAGCCAGGGTAACAAACCAGCGGCTGTCTCTCCTACGCTGAAGAGAAAGAGAGGAGTAGACTTCGTGGTGACTTCCCCCAGGGCGAAGTTGGTTCCCAAGAGGTCGGTCTCGAGGGTCCCCTCTCCTGCACGAGTACTCTCTCCTTCTCCCGCCCTGGAAGGATTTTTGGCGGGGGGGCTTTCCGTTCAAGATTTCTCCATCGGACAAGGGGTGACTGCTTACCTCTTCCTCTGGGAGCTTACCAGGTTCTTTCCCTCCTCGGTTACGGCCCGAGGTTTGGTTCAAGGAAGCTACAGGAAGATCAAGGGTATTTTCCTCCTCTCGAGCTCAGACACCTTGGCCTTTCGTCGTTAAGTATCTACTTGCGGACAAGCTCGATGTTGTACCATCTGGACGCGCTGACTGAAGGCTTCCTTCGGGTGTCTCATCTGTGGAGGTCGACGACCTCAGACACCCTTCCATCCTTGAGAAGAGTTTTGTCTGTGCCCAAGGACAGAGACTTAGACAGCTGCTGTGCGGAGTAAATCGACTTCCGATTTCACTCCTCCAAGGCGCTTTCTTCCAGACTCTGCAGGGCTCCAGCGCCCTTTTCTTTCAACCACGTCGGCCTAAGTTATCGGCTACGACAACTGGGACAAGGTGTCCAATTGCAGTTTCCTCCTGTCAGGAACAGATGGCACGGGAGACTCCCCCGGGGGGGGCATAGTCCTAAAAGGAGTTCACGAACTCTAGGATTGCAGGTTTTTTCGCTGGGAGGATGCTTAAGGTTACTCATCCGAATGACAGCTTCCCGATGCCCATTCCCGCACAATCTCTGTGAGTAGCCAAGGATATCGCGCCTGCCGTCTCTGTCAGCGAATTCAGTGTCTCTGAACCTCTATGCCATAGCGTCAGCAGAGTTGCCCGTTTGGGCAGAATGATCCATACCTTAGGCGAAGGTCTTCCTTAGGATCATCGACGGCTTCACCCCCGGCCCCCTCAGTCGATCCTTTCTTGTAAGGAAGGATCTGAGAGGGGATGTCCATAGTCGACCTCTCAGCCCTGATCAGACTGGTAACGAGGCGACAGGACTCCTTTAACCCTGGATCGGAAGGACGGGTACTTTCAGTTTCCATTCCATCCATCTTCCAGGGTGCTCGTCGAATTCAGCCTAGACTGCAAGTATTCCTGCTTACGATGCAGTGTGGCTATCCCGCCGTGGCATAGCAGGTTTGTTTCCCCAGAGAACTCTCCCTGCCTTCCTCTTGGCCGCTCAGGTGCAGGCTTCCGCCTCCTCTGCTGTTTGGAGGGCTGGTCAACTCCGGTAGGCTCGGGTTTCGACCTTCTTCAGCGCCGGGACAAGCTTCCGGATGCTGACCATGAGTGTGGGCTCATGGTATTTTGCTTGGAGCCTTCTCTTCCTCTGCCTCAACATCTGGAGTATCTGGCCATGATATTGAGTCAACCGCCTTACCACATTGGAAACCCCGCTTCTCGTCCGTCCAGCGAGGTTAAGCAACGTCGGTACTTGGATGGGTGACCACCTGGGGACGCCAGATTCTGTTACCGCATCCTCCGAGCCTTCCTTTCGGTTGACTGTGGCAAGACTGAGGAGAGTCGCAGTACCTGTTCTCAGTCAAGCAGAGCTTTCAGCCCTACCTTGGAACGTTTCCTAGTTCTTCTTTCCTCATTGACTCGTCTATAGTCCGAACGGTCGCCTCAGGATAAGTTCCATGTGGGGCGATCCAAGTTCCGGTGGCTTCAGGCAATGTTTAACCGGACTCCCTGGCCCTATGGGACCAGCGGAACTATTAAACCTGCAATGGGTGTTGACCTATGGAGCCTCTTGATGGTAGTGGATATTCTCGTCCTTTCCCCACATTCTTGATGCGGTTCTCGGACTCGTCAAAGGAAAGGGGGGGGGGGGGGCATGTTCCGGTCCAGGCCTATGGTCAAGACCTGAAGGATACCTCTCCATCATTCAGGCAGGCTTAAGGGCCTTAGTCTGGCCCCTCTTCAGATCCTACAGCTCCTGCCAAGTCGCCCCGTTGCGCGTCGACTTCATTCTAACCAGCAGGGGACGCATTTTCACACCTTCACATCTTGCAGTAGAGATACCGGGATGATTGAGATTCTCTCAATTCCACCATCGGCTCTCTCATTCCAGGCAGGGGAATGTTTCTCTCAGACTATCCGAGCAGAGCCTCATAGAGAGAGTGTACCTAGGGGTCTTTGACCTTGGGTAACCAGCAAGTGCTGGTCTGGGGGACCTGATCGCGACACCTTGGAACCTCAAGCTTCCACTAGTCTTCCCCCCCAGTCTCAGACCCCGAGACTCTGGCAAGATGCATTCCGGTGATGGTGGGACAAATTCGACGCCTGCGTCTTCCCTCCTTTTTGTCTGCGGACAATGGGTCTCAACAAAACCAGGTTGTCTGTCAACCTTTCAATGGGAGAGCTCCACTGGGACTATGCGCAGAACGGTTTCTGGACCCTCTGCTTCCCCTGACAGAACTCCTGGGAGAGCTTCTCCCACGGCGCAGACTACTCAAGCAACCACACTGCGACATCTCTCCCGAACCGGGGCGTCGCTTCGGCTTCATGCCTGGAGACACTACGCTTCCTCCTCTAGAAGAGACAACCCGCTACAGTCGCGGTACGGAGGTCGCGTCATCTGCGATAGTCATCCACAGGGGTCTCCCAGGCAAAGTGAAGAGTCTAAGGTGGTGGGTGCCGTGGGAGATATACCTCTTCCCGTGAGGCCTCTTCTCCAGCAATAACGGTCTTATTGCCTTTCGGCGGGAGGAAACTCCTTTCCGCTCTCGGCAATGAAGCCTGTCGCTTAGCCTTTCCCTGACCTTCAGGCTTGAAGGAATAACTTTTTCCTGCCCGCTGGATCTATCCTCGCTCATGCGAAGCTACGATCGTCCCTGCCCTAGTCGGAGGAAGACCTCCAACTTGGAGCATGGCTCGGACTTTTAGTCCTTTAAGAGATCTTCTCAAGACCCTTTTACGACAGGCCTCGGATTGTATTCCGCCTTGGGTCTTCTGCTCACTCTGGCCACGGCCAGTGTGTAAGCAATCTTCTTGGTCTCTTACTACTCCCCCCTTTCTAAGGAAGAGGGGAAGGCAACATTCAGGCTCGCTCCTGAGTTGTTGGCTAGACTCAGAATCTGAGGGTCCCGACCCTTCGGTCCGATTCATTCAAGATTTCGAGTCTCCATTCTGTGTGTGATGTCCCAAGACCTTCTCTTTCTTGCCAGTAAGGAATCGAGAGGTTAGCGCTGGGAACAGCTGCAGTTTGGCCTCAGTTGCAGCCGATTTGGGAACACAAGGAGGACATGGGGGGAGAGTCACCAGTATACCTCTTCAGCCCGGACTCGAGTACATTCATCTCGACCTGTCTTCAGACCCTCCCCCGTCACGTCGCCCTACAGCACGATGTTGGATACATCGCAACGTCCTCGCCTTCGAGTAATACTACTCTGTGACGCAGGTGCTACAAGCTGGAGTCTGGAAGCGTCTGATGACCTTCGCAGCCCGCTTCCTGCAGGGCGTGACCCACAGGAGTCTCGATACGTTTTCTATCGCTCTGTGGTGGCTACACAACAGCTGGTCTAACCTCAGGCTCCTTTTTGGACAGGTAGCAGAAGGTTGAGGGCATTGTTATCAGGTTTTAGTCTGCATGAACGAAAGAAGTATGTCTGGCCCTTACTTCTTTCTTCATCATCCCCTCTACGGGGAAGCAGCATCCTGGTCTCTGCATAGCTGACCTCGAACCTCTGCAGATAAACCATGCTTCCTTGTGTTCCGAGTATTGAGTCAATACTGTCGCGTCCCCCATACCCTGACGAGGTGGTATTGGGAACGTCCTAACCAGAGTTCCTTCTGGAACTCCAGGTCAACTGCCTAAGACGGGTCACACTTCTTCCTTCACACACAAGCTTACGTAGGCCACATGGTTCCTTGCGGAGCAAGGAACTTGTGAGGTGCAGGGACTCCTTTTCTCGAGTGCGACTCACTCGGATTCTGAGTCCCCGGGTAAAGCCAAAGCCAGTATGGCTGGGGACTTTCCACCCTTCCTAAGGGATAAGTCACCCTTTGTAAATAGCGTGGTTTGTATTTCGGTTACGGAACAAATGACAAATTCGAAGATAATTTGTATTTTTCCTAACCATACAAACCTTAGCTATTTACACATATTTGCCCGCCAGCCCTGTCCCCCAAGACAAGTCCTACCTCTAAGTAAAAGTGAGTATTCACGTGTGTGTGAGGGGGAGGAGGGGTAGCTAGCTACCACTCCCCTACCCCCCCGCTAACTAGCGCGGGGGTAATACACCCTCGTTAAATTCTAATGGCTCGCCATTTCAGCTACGCTAAAAGTAATAACCCTTTGTAAATAGCTAAGGTTTGTATGGTTAGGAAAAATACAAATTATCTTCGAATTTGTCATTTTTTCATATTTTTGATAATTTTTAAAGAAAATTCAGGCATTTTCCAAGAGTATGAGACCAACCTGACCTCTCTATGACAAAAATTAAGGCTGTTAGAACAATTTAAAGAAAATATGCTGCAAAATGTGCTGGGGAAAAAATAACCCCTTGGGGGTTAAGGGTTGGAAATTTCCAAAGAGCCTGGGGGTAAAAGGGTTAAAGGTTACAGGAGTATGTTGGCAATGGTTTTTAGACACAGGAACTTAGACCTTTCTAATAATAAGGATCTACAAGATTTCCTTAGGTCTTTTGATACAACCAAGAAGATTCAAACAGCTCCCCTTGCCTGGAATTTGGATGTTGTCCTGAAATTTCTCATGAGTGACAGATTTGAGCCTTTACACTCTGCTTCATTTAAGGATTTAACCTTGAAAACTCTGTTTCTGGTTAGCCTTGCCGCTGCTAAAAGAGTTAGTGAGGTACACGCTTTAAGCAGGAACATTGGTTTTCGGAATGGAAAAGCCATTTGTTCTTTGCAACTGGGGTTTCTGGCCAAGAATGAAAACCCTACTCGGCCATGGCCCAAATCCTTCGAGATTTCTAACCTTTCTGATTTGGCGGGAGATGAATTAGAAAGGGTACTCTGTCCAGTTAGAGCGTTACGACTTTATGTGGACAGGACTAAGAATCTGAAGGGTAACTCAGACGCTCTGTGGTGTGCAGTTCGGAAACCCTCGATGCCCATGTCTAAGAATGCCTTGTCTTTTTTCATTAGATTGTTGATTCGAGAAGCTCATGCTCAATGTGATGAGTCGGATCAGAGGCTTCTCAAAGTAAAGACACATGAAGTCAGAGCGGTAGCAACTTCAGTGGCTTTTAAACAGAACCGTTCTCTGCAAAGTCTGATGGATACGACCTTTTGGAGAAGTAAGTCTGTTTTTGCATCCCATTATTTGAGAAATGTTCAGACTCGCTATGAGGACTGCTTTACGTTGGGTCCTTTTGTAGCGGCGAATGCGATAGTAGGTGAATGATCTACCACTACGTTCCCTTTTTCCTAATACCCCTTTTCTATCTCTTGGAACTCGTTTGTTATGATTGTTTGTGGAGATTGGTCGTCAGTCTTCCGCAATCTTTGATTTGGCTAGGTGGTCAATTTGTTCCTAGAGTTCACCCGGAACAAGGGTATTAGTTGAGGTTCTGTCATGTTATAGGTGGTCGTACCGTTTGACAGCTCCTAGAGATTTTCAGCCCGAGTGGATCACTGGATCTCTTAAGGATAGCGGACGAAATGAGGCAGAGTATCATTGCTGTCAGCTTCCTTATCAGGTGAGAACCGCTTAAGTTTGTTGTATGTAACCCTTAAGTGAATTTTCAATATGTTGCTGTCTCTGACCCGCCACCAATGGGTGTCAATCAGCTCTTTATATAACCAGCGGGTAAGTTTTATATTTAAAAATGATATTTTCATAATAAAATAAATTTTTGAATATACTTACCCTCTGGTTATATAAATTTAACACCCACCCTCCTCCCCTCTAGAGACTACCTGTGGTATTGCTATGAGGCATGGAAGAACTGAAGATTGTGTGTTGTTCCACCTGAGCTACCGTTAGGGTGCGGGTATACACCTGCCGTATCTTCGATAGCGCGAGAATTTGAATTTCTGCCAGGGTGTCAGGGGACTTCAGCTCTTTATATAACCAGCGGGTAAGTATATTCAAAAATTTATTTTATTATGAAAATATCATGTTAACTTCGTTCCCCCCCCCCTCTCACCTAGGCATGCCAAGTGGGGGAGGGGGGGTGCATACCTTCTTTCGTTCTTAGGTTTTTCCCCTCGGGGTTTCTCTTCGGAGTTTCACCCGGGGGAATTTCTGTTAAATAATTATTTTGTTTTATTTTCCAGTTTGCGATGCTGTTTCTTCCTGCCTATTGTGTGCCTTCGAAGCAGAGCTGTCCTGTTATCCTGGGGAGTCGGCTTCGCCGCCGTCTCACAAGGCTTTCGTCAGGGGCGTTTCCTTCTCTTAGAAGTTCCCCCGTGACTACTGCAAGCTCTTCATTGCATCCTAGAACAATAAGGAGGTTCGCCTCCAGGGTAGTTAGTTAACTTCCCTTTTTACTTCCTTGGTCTTTAGGCGGTTATGCTCTTGGGGCTGAGCGGCCGCCCTTGTGACTCGCTCAAGGAGCTGAGCGGTTGCAAGGCTAGACCATGGTACTAGCGACTATGCTCTTGGGGCTGAGCGGTCGCTTCTGTGGCTACGCTCAAGGGGCTGAGCAGCTGCAGGTTCAGTCTGGCCCTCTCTCGTTCGCGAGGGAGGCCTCACTAAGGGCTCCTCTTCGGAGGATCGCTCGTTTTGTCTCTTCTACGAAGTGTCCCCTCCCGTTCGCGTGAGAGGACACTCACAGAGACCCCTCTTCGGAGGATTGTTCCTGTTACGTCTGCTGATCTCAGGGCCTTTCGGGGCTCCATCGCCAGTCTCTTCCACGAAGTGCTTACCTCTCTCGTTTGCGAGAGAGGCCACTCATAGAGACTCCTCTTCGGAGGATTGTTCCTGTTAACAACAGCTTGCTGTTCAGTCACTAACATTTCGGTGTTTAGTGACAGGGAAACTTCGGTTTCCCTTTTTCCCCGGACCCTTCGGGGTCTCGAAGCTTTAGTTACGCAGTTCCCTCGGGTTCTCGTAACTTTGTCACTTCTACACTTCAGTGATTAGTGACGGAGAAACTTCGGTTTCTCGTTGCGTTGATCCTTCGGGGTCTTGCAACTACTCCTCAGTGTACCTGTTGCCTGCTGTATCCGTTCCTGACTGCAGACGGCCCTTGGGCGCCCACGCCCCCGTTATCTAACGGGCTCCTCCCTTCGGGGCAGTAGAGACTTTCTCAAACCTTGAGTAAGTCCCTTAAGTGCCAGGTATCACCTGCGCGCCAACGTTCCCTTACGCGCTTGCGCTCGACTGCTGTTCCTGCTGTTCCTGAGTCTGCTTTCAGAGACACCCTGTTCCAGTATGTAGTTAGGCTGCTACCAACGTTCCCTGCGCATTTTGCGCACATCGTTGGGGTCCTGAGTTAGCGCACTGGCGCTCACCAGCGTCTCAGCCTACGGTGTCTCCCATTCGCGGGAAAGGTTCCTCACAGAGACTACTCCTCGGAGTATTTGGCAGTCCCTTAGTTGATCGTCGGCACTGAAGTAGACCTCCTGGTCCTCTTCAGGGGATGCCCTCCCTTTTAGGGACACATCCCAGTTCCTGATCTACGAGTTCGCCGATCCCTCAACTATTTCCGACGATCTTCTGTTGCACAGAGGCTTACGTTCTTCACTCGCGCATATGCGCTGAAGACCGCCCGCGCGATTCTCGCTAACGCGTAAGCGTTGATGATCGCCCGCACGCGGGATGGTTTTTCCGCACGCGATCTCGCGATCATCTAGGATCGTTGGCCGACGATCTACGGTTACGCGCCAACGCGTAAATGCTGTAGATCGCCTGCGCGCGGGATGGTTTCCTGCAAGCGTCGAGGATCGTTAGCCGACGATCTTCTGATGCGCGCTAACGCTTAGCGTTAATAATCCGGGGGTGGGGGGGGTTGGGGGTTTCCTCGCGTGCGACCTTCAATGCTCTTCCGCTCGCGATCATCAACCCGACAACGATCGTTAGCCGGCGATCTTCGGATCCAGCACTAGGTGCGCAAGCGCTGACGATCTTCTTAGTGTGCGTAAGCGGCGAGGATCGGTCTATGCACGGGATGGTTTCCCGTTCGCGACAACGAAGCCTTCCGCGCGCGGTTCTCCGCACGCGATCTTCGACGGCCGTTAGCCGGCGATCTTCGGATCCGGCGCTAAGCGGAAGCAACGACGATCTTCTTAGTACGCTTAAGCTCCTATGATCGTTCTGTGCGCGGGATGGCTTCCCGAGGACGGCAACGAGGCCATCCGCGCGCGGTTCTCTGCACGCGATCGTCGACGGCCGTTCATCCCCGATCTTCGGATTCGGCGCTGGGTGCATGAGCGCCGATGATCTTCACAGTACGCGTGAACACTCAATCATCTCACGGATCGTCCGCGCGTGGTTCCCGCTCGCGATCGTCGTAGATCGTTCGCGCGCGGGCACCGAGGTTCCCGCTCGTGATCGCCGACTATCTTCTCTTGCGCTCGAGCGCCGACAATCTTCGCTTACGTGGCACCGTAGATCGTCAGCGTTATTCCTCCATGCGTGGGATGGTTTCCCACATGCAATCGCCGACGGCGCTGACACCGGCGATCTTTTTTCGCCGAGATCGTTCGCGCGTGGGATGGTTTCCCTCGCCCACGATCTTTCACGCGCAGGCTCCAGCGATCTTCATACGCGCGAAGGCGCGGGGATCGTTCACGCGGTCGCCGATTCGGAAGGGTCTCCAGGAGTTCTGATACGCATTCACGCGCTACCCAGATCTGTGCTTTTCGCGCGATCGTCAGTGTGATCAGCGCACCATTCTCTGACACGACCGCGCCCTGTTTACATCAGGGCTTAAGGCGGTCAGGCCACCTCCGCGTTTCCCTCCCCCGCAGCGCAGAGCAGCGCCCTCTCCGGAGGGGGGGAAGGTTTCCGGACAGGTCAAAGGTCGCCTCTCCCTTCACTGCAGATTCTCTACGGGCGAACCCTCATGTGTCATCTTCCCCAGAGGATCGAACGATCCTCTTCCCTCCAGAGGGACTCCCTGTCAGCGCAAGGATTGGTCGGCATCCCTGGTGGGATGTCGTCGTCATAGCACTCAAGCAGGCATTCAGCCTGAGCCTTCTGACTAGGGTCACTAATCAATAGCAGCTTCCTCTCCCCCTGAAGGGGGTGAGAGGAATCCCTAGCATAGTATCTTCCCCAAGGTCTATCCTGTCCCTTCGCGAGTCCTTACGCAGGCGATGGGCCCTCCTCAGACTCCACCTCCCCTCCCCTGCGGATGAGCTTTGCCCATCCCCAGGAGGGTCAGATGGCCTGGTCCTCTCCCCCTTCACTCCCCTCTTAACGAGAGAATGCCTTGATGAAGTTATTGGGCTTCAGCACGGCATATCATTCCCGTGGTGAAGGCTTGTGACGGGCAAGAGGGCTCTCGAACTGGGGAATTTCTTTTCCTCAGTTTGACTCTAAATTTCTCTCATTCTTTTTCTATTACCTCTTATTGCTTATTCCTCCTTCATAATTATCAGCTGTCTCCAACCTTGCTGTCAAAACTCTTTTACCCATTTCACTGTCCAGGTTTTTTAGAGGGGACATTGTATCCATGATCGGTTTTTATTTCAAAATCAATTGTGGGAGCTCTGGTGGTCTTGCCAACTGCCCGAAAATGTTTGGACACCTAGGAGTGTCAGTATTCCCATACTGGCACGCGGAACTATCTCTTAGGAAATTTGGCCTTCGGATTCCAGGGGTTGGCGATTTTATAGAGATAGGACTCTCGGCATTCTGTCCGGTTTGCCTGCCACTATGATTAGAGTGGGGATGATTGTATTCTTGAAATGCTCTCAGTCCCATCAAGCGGGTTTGGCATACACTTGAGCCACTCTAATCATAGTGGTACCATCCCTTTGTGGTAGGGTAGGGAGTGGACATTTGGTAAGCAGCTTTCACAGGTGTCATTGGTGGAGAAATTAATTCCAGGAAAGGCTAACGGTGTCTTCTTTGGAATTTCAGACAGTCTTAATTTTTTCTCTCCCTTAAACTATATTTTTTTCCATTGTTTTTTTTTCATTGTTATTATGACCCCTTCCCTCCCCCTGAAAAAATAATTAATGAGTAAACTTAATATTCCCCGTACCCCTGGATCAAATGGCAAACCCCAGACACCGTTGACGACTTCTGCTTGTTTAAATAGGGAAAGCTCTGTTGACAGCCTCGGCAATAAAAAGGATTCCTCCAACAGTACTTCTTTGACCAGTGTTGTTAAAGACAATTTATCGGCACTGGTGGAAAATGATGCTTGTAATAACCGTAATACTTTACTCTCTGGTTCTGGCTCATTACCAGATCCAACAAAAAATCTGAAAATTCTCCACTTAAAAAACTTACCAATTGGTTGTAGCTATGACATAATTCATGAAACCTTCTGTAGATTTGGAGCAATCAAAGAAATTTTAATGGAGCTTAATGGTAGTAAAGGCTTTTGGGAAGCTTGGGTATCATTTTCAAGTTTTGAGATTGCTTTAGAAGCAAATAAAAATTTAGAGAGCATAAAAATTGACAATTGTTTGATTTCTGGGGCTTTAGGCTATGTGATAAAGCACCAAGACACCTAGAGGTATATAAACCAGAAGAATGGATGGAAAAAGAAATAGAGCATAGACTTCCAGAAGTAAGAACCCCCAAGCCCCCAACATGGATAATTGCATCTGGAAAGATAGATAATTATAACTATTATAAGATTAGTAAATTTATACAAAAAAAAGTTGGATTAATTAAAAGTAAGGATATTAGTAGATACGGTAAGCAATCTGTTTCGATTAATGCAAAATCAGATACTCAAGCTCACATGCTTTGTGGCATGAAGATTGCAGAAATTGATCCTATTAAGGATATTAAACCACATATGAGCTTCAGCTATGGTAAAGGAGTAGTTTTTGATAAAGATCTATATGAATTCTCAGAACCAGAAATTCTGGACATGTGCCCTGCTAATGTTTGGAAAGTAAGTAAGATCCCGCAAACAAGCATGGTAGTTTTAACATTTGAAACCCCTGTTATACCAGATCATATAATTATTGAGAATGAAAGAGTACGTGTTCGAGAATATAAACCTAGGCCTTTACAATGCTTTAATTGTTTCAAGTACGGTCACCCTTCCCAGTACTGCAATAATACGAAGATCTGTATTAACTGTTCTTTGTTAGAACATGGCCAATGCAACAGAGATACAACCTGTGCAAACTGTAAAGATAATCATAAACCAAATGATAAAAGATGTAGAGAATACAAGAATGAAGAAGCTGCAATCTTGAAAGCAAATGCTGAACATATAAGTGTAGGTTATGCAAAGCATTTACTCAATCGGCAACTTAATTTTGCTCGCGCGGTTAAGATGCCAACAAAAGATTATAATCCACTACCCCTTACTACCACAGGGGGACCAGTGGCAGCACCTGGCCCGTCAGGTGCATCTCCCTTAGTGGTAGTAGCCCCGCCATCTGGGTCAAGTGCTCAGGCTATAAAAGCCAGAGCACAAACCTCCAAAGAGGTCAATATGGTGTCCAACACACCAAAAGTATTGTCACCGATAGGAGCATCTCCCCTAGAGGTAGTAGCCCAGCCTTCTGGGTTAAGTGCTCGAACTGTTGAAGTTCTAGCACAATCCTCCAAGGAAGCCAATGTGGCTTCCACCACCTTAAATGTATTGTCTCAGGCAGAATCTCTACCTGATTTGATGGAGATTGGAAAACAAGATCTTCCAAAGAGGAAAAGGTCCCCATCATCCTCACCTTCATCTAAGTCAGGTAAGTGCCCTACTGCTCATGATCCTAAGGTTGACTCTTATAAAGATTCTAGAAAGAAAGAAAAGAAGAGTGGTGGCCTAGTAAAGCCTTCCATCTCCAGGCCTTACATGGCTTCATCTGAAAAGTCCCAAAAGACAAATGAGACAAAGAAAAATAATAACAAAAGATAATGTATATCATCCAGTGGAATTGCAGAGGTCTAAGTACTAGCATTGAGCAAATAAAAACTTTAACCAGGGACTCAGACACGAAGGTAATTTGCCTACAGGAAACCAAGATCGGTGACAAACCATTTAATCCTGGACTCAATTATCATCTTTGTAGATCCCCTCCTTTGCAAGCTGCAAGAGCTCAAGGTGGTACAGGTTTTATTATTCACAAATCTGTAAAATTTGAAACAATCCCACTCAATACACCACTACAGGCATGTGCAGTTAGAACTCATATCGGGAAAAAAATTACTTTATGCTCGCTATATATTGAACCATCCTTAGAACTTTTCCTCTTAGATCATGCTGGTAATCCAAGAAGGCTTAGACTTTCTGACCTCCAAGACTTGATCAATCAGCTTCCTGCCCCTTTTATTTTAATGGGTGATTTTTAAATATTTAACTTAGCCGGTGAATATATAGCTGCAACTCTGTTGCTCGACAGACAAACTCTACGGAAAAAACTCGCCAGCGATCGCTACACAGGTTGCGGGTGTGCCCAACAGCGCCATCTGTCGACCAGATACCCAGCTCTTATGTAAACAAAGACTCAATTTTCTCTCTGTCGACGTGTCGACAAGACGTACTTTACTCGCTGTTGCTAAACTGGAGTTTTTCACATCATATTGGTGAAGTACTATATTCTGGTTTTGAGCTTTCGCAATGCAGGTGTTTTATCTTCATCTTAAATCTTGAACTCGTTTTGGATAGATTTAATTATGGTGACAAAGAGAGTATGGACTTTCTTTCACTTTTAAATGGCCGACCCTTCCCTTAGACGGAAGTGTGTTTAGGCTTTTAGTAATTATCTTATCACGTTATGAATTATTTATAGATTTTCCTCTATATATTTTATATCTCTCCGCCTTTATTAGGCCTCTTCGATTAACTTTCCATTTATTATAAACATATAAAAATAAATTTTAATGTTTTGTTTATATGCGACCTTCCTGAGAGTAGGCGGTCCTAACTTGGAAACCGAAGTTAATCAACGTTGAGCCCTTTATATCGTAAATAGCTTTTAAAGAGCTAAGGATTTAAAACTTTTTAAATGTAATATTTTATGAAAGAATTTCTTTGATAGTCTTCGTACTGTTTTCAAAGATGAACTAACGTTTAGTTTATTTATGCTACGCAGTTGTTGACGTTCAGGACGTTCAACATGCGCTCTATCGTTACGATAGAGAGAGAGTGTATCACGGTTTCACTTTGCAGTAAGAGTAAATCGATTCTGACGTTTTGTTCATTCTTTCTTAGCTTAAATGTTTTAAATTCTATTTTAAAGGAACTTTTTATTTGAAAAACCTTTCAGTTTTTCCTTTAGTCAAATAACATGTTTTTTTGACGAAATATAATTGGGCCCTTCTCTTAGGTGCGAAATCAAGAGAGAAAGAGAGAGAGAGATAGAGACGGAGGGAGAGAGAGGAGAGAAAACGTTCCGTTCAAGCGGGTAACGTTGTTCTCGAGTTACTCTCGTCCCTAGTCTCTGTACGGGGAGGAAGGATAAAACGTTTTTAGTTTTTTATTCTCGTCCCCAGGCTATGTGCGGTGAGAGATTGAAAACGTAGTTTATATGAACTAGTGTTTAGTCTCTTTCCCAGCCACTGAATTTTTTATCTTAAAATATGTTTTCTGTTTTTTGCTGGTATTAATGAGCTTGCATTATACGACTGATTTCGCAATTACTACCTTTTAATGAAGGGTAGAATTGCGTGTTTCAGGTAGAAATCAGTAAAAGTTTCGATTTCAGTGAAATAAGTGCAAAACAGAAAATCGAAGTGATAAAGTGATATGCGCAAAGTGTTACAGTGTTGCGTCCGAGGGTTCGTCTGTTCGTGCCTGTCGTTCACCTAGTCCGGGACCTCTTGCAAGCTCCCAAGCCCAGGGGAGAAGTAATGTCGAACGACTTATGGGTTCGAGAGGCCTTGATCAACGAACAGACGTTTCCCTCTATGGTATCGGGTGTATCTTACCAAGATTTCCCCTACCATAAGACGAGAGAGACGTTTTTTCTCCTCGTCATCCGAAGGCTTTTCGCATAAGAAACCTGTCACAAGGTTTCGAAGCCCTTAAGCGAAAGTCAGTCCTTTCAGGACAGGTCCAGCGTCCTGGTTACAGCCATTAGGACAGCTCTGACCCTATGCAGTCATCGGATAACTGCTCGCCGCCTAACAAAAGCGTAACACAGACTCCGAGAGTCTTTTTTTGTTGGCAAAGTGTTGCGGTCACAGACGTTACCCTCGTCTCTTACCACAACCATTTCCGTTGATCCTTAATGGGTTGTATGGCAAAGACATGCAGAATATGCTTGCCTCCCTTATGGAAGACTATTCTGCCGATTAGTCCGTTGAGTCTAGCCGTTTATCTCATCGATATCCTGGCTTTCAGCCAACCTAACGTTCCTTTGTGCTTCCTGTTGACGTTGGCGTAACTAAGTCACGTCAGTCAGGTTGTTTAGAACCACACTCGATGCGGTCTCGTGTGGATTTTCAGCCGCATTTGGACGTTAGGCCACTTGCTGATGCTCCTGTTGACGTTCAAGACGTTCGCTAACAATCGGAGTTGACTTGTTTTGACGCTGTGCGTCAACCTCCGCATTCTAGAGTTGTTTTGACTGCTCAGTCTAGGCAGTCAAAGCAGTCTCGAGTGGACGCTGTGCGTCCTCACGCACCTGTTGTGGTTGACAGTTCAGTTGTTGACAGTTCACAGACTGTCAAGCAGTTACATGACGTTGCGTTCTGGTCCGCTACTAATGCACCAGTGAGTGTGGACTCTGCTTGTAAAGCATTGCCACCACGGTAGGTCTCTCCCTTGCTTGAGACTCAGCTTTTATCGGACAAGGTTCCTGTAGATGAGGAAGTTGCTGTTCCCCCTCCTACTGATATTCCCTTGAGGACTCTGTCAGATGGAGAGGAGCCTAAAGCTGCTTAGCCCCCTATGGACTTTAATTAAATCATGATGATTTTTTTTTTTTAAGGATCTTTGTCCGGATCTTTTTGTAACTGCTGCTCCTCGTTCGCCTAAACGTCAGAGCTTACACTAGGCCTAGCTACTTCGAAGCCGTTGTTTTTAAACTAGTGCTCTCTCGCTCTCCTAGAGAGCTTTACGTTGGCTAGGCGACTGGTTTATCACCAGGAGGAGTTTGGGGGATACAGCCTTTGCTTTCCCTTCTTTTAAACTGGCTTGTAGAGCGAGAGTCTGATATGACACGAGAGAAGTTCTCGGCTTGGGAGTTCATGCCTCTGCCCAGATAGACTTCTCAAATCACGTAGACTCTCCCTGGCGCCTGGCCAGGAGACGCTCCAAGTTTTTTACAGGTCAACTTCACAGCTGTTTTCGAGCCTTTGAAGTTTTGCTGTACAATTATGTCATGCATAAACAAGGCTTTCAGGGATGGAAAGCGGTACCGCCTCAGTCGCTAACCCCGTCTGTTGCTGCACCTGCTCCCGTAGACCCTAAATGGGCTTTGCTGCAAGACATGCAGTCCAAGCTTGCGTCCTTGATAGAGGACTTTAATGCGGAGAAGGTTGCTGCCGAACCTTCTGGCCAACAACCTTCCAACCGGTCGGTTGTGCGCCCTGTTGACGCTGAGGTAACCTTCTCGCGTCTGCCAGTTGAGGTGGTTCCTCCACCGATGCGACCCAGTGTGGGTTGCCAGCCGCACGTTGACGTTAAGCGACGCTCGGAGGTGGTTGTTGACGTTCAGGACGTTCAACAACCAGCAGAGGTGACTTGTTTTGACGCAGTGCGTCAACCTCAGCAACCCGGTAGGGTGTTGACTGCACAACCCAGACGGTCTAGACAGTCTCGGGTTGACGCTGTGCTTCCTCGCGCACCCATGGTTGTTGACAGTTCACAGACTGTGCAGCAGTTCCATGATGTTGCGTCCGGCTCCGTCACGCATGCACCAGTGCGACCGGACTCAGCGAGCCAGACGTTGCCCACTCCGTTGCCGTTTCCTCATCAGTTTTCGGATGAGGAACCCTCTGATGAGGACGTTGCTGAACAACAAGACGATCAGCCCCCAGAATAGATCAAGCCCTGCTATCCATCCAGAAGATGCTGAAGAAGGAACGCTGCTCAGTCAGGCTGTGGATGAGTCTGGTAGGGACGCTGTCATCCGTGGAACAATTTGTGTCACTAGGAAGACTACACCTCCGTCCTCTTCAATACCATCTAGCTTTTCACTGGAAAAAGGACAAGACGCTAGAAGCGGTCTCGATCCCGGTTTCCGAAAAGATAAAGTCTTGTCTGACTTGGTGGAAGGACAATATCAACCTAAGAGAGGGTCTTCCCCTGGCTGTTCAGACTCCCAACCATGTTCTCTTCTCGGACGCATTGGACGTGGGCTGGGGCGCGACACTAGACGGGCGGGAATGATCAGGACTGTGGAACTCGAGTCAGAGGAGCATGCATATCAACTGCAAGGAGCTGTTGGCAGTACATCTGGCCTTGAAAAGCTTCAAGTCTCTCCTTCGAGGCAAAGTGGTGGAAGTTAACTCGGACAACACCACGGCCTTGGCGTACATCTCCAAACAAGGAGGTACCCACTCACTGACGTTGTACGAGATCGCAAGGGACCTGCTCATCTGGTCAAAAGGTCAAGACGTCTCCCTAGTAACGAGGTTCATCCAAGGCGACTTGAACGTCATAGCAGATTGTCTCAGTCGGAAAGGGCAAGTAATTCCAACCGAATGGACCCTCCACAAGGATGTGTGCAAGAGACTTTGGGCCACTTGGGGTAAACCATCCATAGATCTCTTTGCAACCTCGCTGACCAAGAGGCTTCCAATCTATTGCTCTCCAGTCCCGGACCCAGCAGCAATACATATAGATGCTTTCCTCCTAGATTGGTCACATCTGGATCTCTACGCATTCCCACCGTTCAAGATTGTCAACAAGGTACTGCAGAAGTTCTCCTCTCACGAAGGGACAAGGTTGACGTTAGTTGCTTCCCTCTGGCCCGCGAGAGAATGGTTCACCGAGATACTTCGATGGTTAGTAGACGTTCCCAGAAGTCTTCCTCAAAGGGTAGACCTTCTACGTCAGCCACACGTAAAGAAGGTACTCCAAAGCCTCCACGCTCTTCGTCTGACTGCCTTCAGACTATCGAAAGACTCTCGAGAGCTAGAGGCTTTTCGAAGGAAGCAGCCAGTGCGATTGCTAGAGCAAGGAGAGCGTCTTCCATTAGAGTCTACCAATCGAAGTGGGAAGTCTTCCGAGACTGGTGCAAGTCAGTTTCTGTATCCTCGACCAGTACCTCTGTAGCTCAAATAGCTGATTTTCTCTTATACCTGAGAAAAGGACGATCCCTTTCAGCTCCCACTATCAAGGGCTACAGAAGCATGTTGGCATCGGTCTTCCGGCATAGAGGCTTAGATCTTTCCAAACATAAAGATCTGCAAGACCTCCTTAAGTCTTTTGAGACCACCAAGGAGCGTCGTTTGGCTACCCCTGGATGGAATTTAGACGTGGTACTAAGATTCCTCATGTCAGACAGGTTGGAGCCGTTACAATCAGCCTCCCTGAAAGATCTCACTCTTAAGACTCTTTTCCTGGTATGCTTAGCCTCGGCTAAAAGAGTCAGTGAGATTCATGCCTTCAGCAAGAACATCGGATTTTCGTCGGAAAAAGCCACTTGTTCGCTGCAACTTGGTTTTCTAGCCAAAAATGAGCTGCCTTCTCGGCCTTGGCCTAAATCTTTCGATATTCCCAGCTTATCGGAGATCGTAGGCAATGAACTAGAAAGAGTCTTATGCCCTGTTAGAGCTCTTAAGTTCTATTTAAAGCGTACTAAACCTTTACGAGGCCAATCTGAAGCTTTATGGTGTTCAGTTAAGAAACCATCCTTGCCTATGTCAAAGAATGCTTGGTCAGACTTTATCAGATTGTTAATACGAGAAGCTCATTCACATCTGAGTGAGGAAGACCGAACTTTGCTTAAGGTGAAGACGCACGAAGTTAGAGCTGTAACAACTTCCGTGGCCTTTAAGCAAAATATATCTCTGCAAAGTATAATGGACGCAACCTATTGGAGAAGCAAGTCAGTGTTCGCGTCATTTTACTTGAAAGATGTCCAGTCTCTTTACGAGAACTGCTACACACTGGGACCATTCGTAGCAGCGAGTGCAGTAGTGGGTGAGGGCTCAACCACTACAATTCCCTAATTCCTTATCCTTTTAATCTGTCTCTTGAAATGTTGTTTTTTTATGGGTTGTCCGGAAGGCTAAGAAGCCTTTCGCATCCTGGTTGATTTGGCGGGTGGTCAAAGTCATTTCTTGAGAGCGCCTAGATTAGGGGTTTGATGAGGTCCTGTTGTATGGGTTGCAACCCTTGATACTTCAGCTCCTAGGGGTCGATCAGCATCCTAAGAGGATCGCGAGGCTCCGTAAGGAAGACGTACTTAAAAGGCAGAGTAATTGTTCAAGTCGACTTCCTTACCAGGTACCTATTTATTTTGTTTTTGTTATTTTGATAACTTCTAAAATGAAATAAAAAACTCTTAGCTCATAAAATGTAAACATATATTACTGGTCTCTACCCACCATCCTGGGTGTGAATCAGCTATATATTCACCGGCTAAGTTAAATATTTAAAAATGATATTTTAATTATAAAATAAATTTTTGAATATACTTACCCGGTGAATATATAAATTAAATGACCCTCCCTTCCTCCCCAATAGAGACGCAGTGGGACGAGGAGAAAATTGAGTCTTTGTTTACATAAGAGCTGGGTATCTGGTCGACAGATGGCGCTGTTGGGCACACCCGCAACCTGTGTAGCGATCGCTGGCGAGTTTTTTCCGTAGAGTTTGTCTGTCGAGCAACAGAGCTGCAGCTATATATTCACCGGGTAAGTATATTCAAAAATTTATTTTATAATTAAAATATCATTTTAATGCAAAGCATACTTTATGGGGTGGAAATGTGTGCGATAGATGGGGTAATCTTGTTGAAGAATTAATCGACAACAATGATGTAATACTAATGAATGATGGTTCTCCAACTAGGTATGATGTATTCCACAACTCTACATCAGCCATTGATTTGTCAATCTGTTCCTCATCCATTCGATTGGACTACCTTTGGTCAGTAAATGAACACCTACATGGCAGTGACCATTGGCCAATAATGTTAAATTATGTCCATAATCTTCCTTCTCAGTGTCCACCAAAATGGAAGATAGATGAGGCAGACTGGGCAGCTTATGAAAACTGTTCACACACTGATAAAGAATATGATGAATTTACATCTCCAGTGCATGGCTATCAACATCTTGAAAATATTATTGATGATAATGCTAGCAAGTTTATACCTAAAACATGCGGTTTACCTCATCGCTCTGTAGTTCCTTGGTGGAGTAAAGAATGTGCCAACGCAAGAAAAGTGACCCGAACTTGCTTCAGAAGATTCTTGAGGACAAACTATTTAGCAGATAGAATAGCATATCTCAGAGCCTGTGCCAAACAAAAAAGAATTTTTAAAAAAGCAAAGAGAGCATCTTGGAAGAAATATATATCTAATATTAATACCAAAACTCCTTCAAAGGAAATATGGGACAAGATTAGAAAACTTCAAGGTAAATTCGTCCCTAAGCCTCTACCAATATTAAGGGAAAATAATAGATATATATCTGACCCCAAAGATGTAGCAGAGGTTCTTGCTAAGCACTTTGCTCATGTATCAAGTGCTGACAACTATTCCCCAGCATTTCAACAAATTAGAGCATCAATATCTGTTGTTCCTCCTGCTTCTTCAAATACTGAAGCTTTTAACCTGCCTTTTAGTATGGAGGAGATGCAAAATGCTATCTCCAGCTCTTCTTTAACTGCCCCAGGTGAGGATGGCATCCGGTATGAAATGATATCACATCTTCCAGTGGATACCAAGGAATTTTTATTAGAAACCTTTAATGGTCTATGGGCTTCCCATACATCTCCTGATTCCTGGCATACTTCAATTGTAATTCCAGGCCACAAGTCTGGTAAAGACCCAGAACTGCCATCTAGTTATAGGCCCATATCCTTGACCAGTTGCATATGCAAACTATTTGAGAGAATGATCAACAACAGACTTGTGTGGTATCTAGAATCAAAAAATCTTTTATCTAACAGACAGTTTGGTTTTAGGAAGAACCGAAGTACTCTAGACCCTTTGCTGATGTTATCAAGGGAAATTTCAAATGCTTTTTCTAACCAAAACCAGGTGGTGGGTGTCTTTTTTGACCTTGAAAAGGCATATGACACCACCTGGAGGGGTGGTATTTTAAAGCAATTGGCCTCGTGGGGTATAGGAGGACATATGTTCTCTTTTATTGAAGAATTTTTATCAAACCGCTCAATTAAAGTGAGAGTAGGGTCAGAACTATCTTCATCCTACATGCAAGAAGAAGGTGTCCCCCAAGGCAGCGTATTGAGTGTGACCTTGTTTGCTGTTGCAATTAATAGTCTCATTAGTCACATACCTCCTGGCATACAAGGATCACTATTTGTCGATGACTTTGCAATTTATTGTAGTGGATCATCTGCACTACAAGCATGCCAAAATCTTCAAATTGCAATAAATGCTGCTTCCGCATGGGCAAATTCTTGCAGATTCATGTTTTCTCCTCAGAAGACCAAAGCCATTCGCTTTACTCGTACTCGTAAAAGGGAAGAGATCCCCACCCTTTTCTTAAATGATTGTATTTTGCCATATGAGGATAGTGTCAAGTTTCTTGGAGTCATTTTCGACAAGAAAATGACATTTGGTCCCCATATAAATGACCTATCTATCAGGGTTAAGAAGTCACTGAACATTCTGAAAGTGATATCGCATTTTGATTGGGGTGCTGATAGAACAACTTTGCTTAGAATTTATACATCTTTGTGTCTGAGCAAGTTAGACTATGCATGCCAAATATATGGGTCAGCTACAAAGACTTTACTTGGAAAACTTGATATTGTTCACAATGCTGGGCTTCGCATCTGCACAGGTGCTTACAGAACATCTCCCATTGACAGTCTCTATGTTGATTCTGGCATACCTCCCCTTTCCATTCGCAGAGAGGAGTTGAGTTTGAGGTTTTTAGCTAGGTCCCTTGCTGTGAGAAACAATCCTAACTGTAAATATGTTAGGGCGCCTTTAGATCGGGCTCCTAACAGATCTAGAGTGCCTAAGCCTTTGGAAGTACAGCTGAAAAATGATGCTAGAGAAGTAGGCTTGTTAACAGCATAGATAGCAGAGGTAGGATATCCCAAGTCTCCTCCTTGGTGTAATCCACCTGTTAAAGTATGTTTTACGGCAGGAGGGAAAAATACCTTACCTAGTAGGGTAATGAAAAGTGAGTTTTTAAATCATGCTGCTCAACATCATGGGAAACATGTTTTTACAGATGGCTCCAAATCGGCTGCAGGAGTTGGAAGTGCAGCTGTGGTGGGGGATATTGTTATTAGAAGGAAACTCCCATACTCTTGTTCAATTTTTACTGCTGAGCTGTACGCAATAATTCTCGCAGTCCAACATATTTTTAAAAATGGCAACCAAGATAGTTTTTATACAATTTTTACGGATTCCAATAGTGTTTTACTCTCATTAAAACAAATTATGCCAGGCCATCATCTAGTACAAGAGGTGCAGGACTGGTTAGTACTTCTGCAATCTAGGAAGAGTATCAGTGTTCACTTCTGTTGGGTCCCTGCCCATGTTGGGGTGGATGGGAATGAACAAGTTGATAAGGCAGCAAAGGAAGCTTCAGGGCTAAGTAATCCATCCCCCTTGAGTATTCCTTACAAAGATCTTAAAAGTGAGATTCATCTTTACTGTAAAAATAAGTGGCAAGCTCGATGGTCTGAACTGACCACCAATACAAAATTGAAACAAATCCACCCATTGGTGGATAAATGGTCATGTTGTAATTCTACAAGTAGAAGGGATACCATTATTTTAACTAGGCTGCGTATTGGCCATACACATGCAACGCACAATTATTTAATGAAGAGTGGGGAAGGGAGACAGGCCCCTCTTTGTAATACCTGTCAAGTGACAATGGATGTTAAACATATTTTAGTCGATTGTCCTGTTTTTAATCTCCAGAGGAGGACACATTTACTCCAGGACAAACCGTTAAGAGATATACTGGGGGAAAACTGTAATACCCTGAACTTGAGAAAATTTATACAAAGTATTGGGTTATATTACGAGCTATAATTGATTTTATTAATTTATTTATTTATTTTACCCTTTTAATCCCTATTTATTTCACATCTAGATTTTATTGTATGAAAGTGTTACGATTTGTATTAAAGGTTAAAATGATACTAAATGGTGTGAGTGTACAGATATGATTGAATGATTTTCGTTATATAGCGCTGAATGGCCTTTGATGCCCCAGTGCTTGGCTTAATGCCTAAATCCCATATTCAATTCAATTCCCCCTTCACTCCATAAGGAGAATCCCCGCCTCTTCCTGAGGGTCCTATCATGCGGAGGGGGCGAAGCCTCACATCCTTCATCGCTGGGGTCCTGTTCCCCTCCTATGAGGGATCCTAAGGCCCTGTCTTCCGCAAGGACCCGACAGGATCCGGTTGGACCCTTGGGGCAGGTCTACGAGTCTCCCCAGGGAGAGCCCCCGGGGATGGGAGACCTTGCTGCCAGTCCATCAGGTGGAGGAGCTCCAGGGGTCGGAACTTGCATTCTGGCAGGTTCTGGCCCTCAGGAGAAACCTCAAGGGGATCCCAGGTTTAGAGATTCCTCTACGGTAGGGAAGGATTCGGTCCTGGACCGAGTTCTACTCACCCAAGGCCTCCCTTACGCCAGTGCAGCTTGCCCTGGCCTCAGGGAATGGAGAGCTCCAGAGGCTAGGCCGAGGGCCAGCTCTCCGAGCTCGTCTCCTTCCCTTCTCGACTCCGTACAGGGTTGTCAAACAGTCTCCGTTTCAGCATAGCGACAGCAGACGCGGTCTGCTTTGCGGTGAGACCACAAGTCTTCATGGGTACACTGGTCCGGTAGGACTCGTACCCCCGGTCCTGGTTCACCCATCTTCAAGGAAGTACTTTGGAGTCCGCCTTGAAGGCGGATATACCAGTTCAAGGGCTGTGCTTCGGCCTCTCCACGGCACCTCAACAGTTCTCCGATACTTCCTGGGTGGCTGGCCGATCCGGCAGACTCGAAGGCTTCCCTTCTTCGTCATCGGGACAGGTTCCTCGGACTTTACCAAGTTCTAAAGATCATGGCGGTCCTCGAGGAGTCCTCCCCACTGCCCTCTCAGAGTCTGGTATACCGAGCCTGGTCTTAGGCTCCTGTCTCCCGTAGCCTTCCCTTCAGACGTCAGGGTACCAAGGCAGAGGTAGGTCGTGAGACCTTTCCTCACACGGGAAGACCCTCCAACCCAAGGTTGTTACGTCTCTCCTCCCGGGCCCGTCTGGTTTCCACGGTCGCCCCAGGTTGAGTTCTCTCCAGTGGCGACTCGGGGCGCGGGGGAGTCGGGGGCACGTCTCCCCAGACGCCGAAACCCCTAGGGGTCAACTGGTACAGACGAACCCATAAGGGTGGGAAGCTGTCGGGGGCCTACAAGAGGGAGTGGCCCTTCTCGTCCTTCCCCCTAACTTGATGCTGTTTTCGGACGCGTCAAAGGAAAGGGGGGGGGGCCCACGTTCTGATTCACGGGTCCTCGGGCCGGGGGTCAGAACCAGCAGAACTAGGAGGAACCTTCTCTAGTCCTACTAGAGGCAGAAACTGTGTTTCTGGCTCTCCAGTAGCTCCACCTAGCCTGGCGGACTACTCTGTGGTTATGAGAATCAACAACACCACAGTGAGAGTTTACTGTCCCAGACAAGGAGGTACTTTTCGGTACAACCATCCCATCCTGCGGTAGAGATATCGGGATGGTCCGAGCCCCCTCGGTCTCCTTGGCAGCTCGCTTGATTCCAGGCAAAGGAATGGGCTCGCCGACAGTCTGAGCAGTTGTGTCACGGACACCACATTCCGAGTAGTCTTTGGATCCTCAAGTAGCCTACAAGTCCTGCCTCGGTGGGGCTCCCTCGGTGGACCAGTTCGCTACAGCACTGAGCTGCAAGCTCCCGCTGTACTGCTCCCCGGTCACGGATCCCAAGGCCCTCTGGTAGGAGGCCTTCCAGCAACGGTGGGTCACCATCGATGTGTTGCCCCCGTAGCTTGCTCCTCTTTCCGCCGGGAGTCTATCCAGCTTCTCAAAGAGAGAGGACTTTCGCAACAAGTGGCGAAAAGGAGGCCTGGATACCTGCGCAAGTCTTCCGCAGTAGTCTCCCAGGCGATAGGGCGAGGTTCTGTGGCCGGTGTCGGGGAGGGGGCATCCCTCCACACGATGCCGCTTCCAGCAATGGCTGAGCCCCTAGTGGGATTGCGGGATAAATGTGCCTTTTCAGTTTCGACTGTGAAAGGCTATCCCTCAGCCGTGAGTCTTGCTTCCTGGCTCTAGGGACAAACATTTCTCCCCCCGCTGGAGCTCTCCTTCGCATGCGAGGCCCTGTCCTCTCCTACCCCTCAGTCCGAAGGTCAAAAGAGACCTCCTCCCCAGACCACCACCTTTCTGGGTAGACAATGTTCCTGCTAGCCTATCTTCAGCCAAGCGAGTCACATGGTCTCTCTTACGACTTCGCCCATTCAGGGGGTTAGGGGGAGACAACTTCAGGTTCGTCCTTGAGGTGTTGCCGAGACTCGGAATCCGGGAGTGCCGGACCCGCTTCGGCTCCTTCCAGGGCTCGAGTCTCCGTCCTGTAGCAGATGACTCAGACCATCTCCTACCTTGCCAGTGGGGAGTCCGAGCTGGTGTCTTCAGAGAACAGCTGCAGTTCGTCTCCAGGTCCAAGTCTCGTTCGTGGATCCTGGGTAACGATGAGAAGGGTCTCCAGGAGTACCATCTCGGCCTGGATTCGCAGGGTGCTACACCCTGCCTTGAATCCTGACCCTTCTCCATCGCATCGCCCTAGAGCCCATGATGTCAGGGGCTTAGATACGTCCCTGCCCTTCATGGAGCATCTTTCAGTGACGCAGGTTCTGCAAGCGGGGATGTTGAAGCCTCAGACCTTCTTCTCAGCCCCTTACCTGCAAGACATGACCCACAGGAGGCTCGATACGTTTCTATCGGCCCTGTGGTGGCTTCACAACAGCTGGTCTAAACCTCAGGCTCCTTGATGGACAAGTAGCAGAAGGTTGAGGGCATTGTTACCTGGTGTTAGTCTGCATGATTGAAAAGATCTGTCTGGCCCTTATTCTTTTCTTCATCCTCTCCTCCCACGGAGAAAGCAGCATCCTGGGTTCTCTGCACAGCTGACCTCAAACCACTGCAGGTAAACCATGCTTCCTTGTATTCCTAGTATTATGTGTAATACTGTCATGTCCCCATACCCTTACGAGGTGGTATTGGGAAAGTCCTAGCCTGGATTCCCTTCTGAGGGACTCCAGGGCAACTGCCTGGGACAAGTCACTTTTCACCTTCGCACACACCTTATGTAGGCCGCGGCAGTTTCACAACCGCCAGCGAGGAGCAGGGATTCCCTATTGTCCGAGTACTTGATCACTCGAATATGGAATCCCCGGGCAAGCCAAAGCCAGTATGGCCGGGACTTACCACCCTTCCTAAGGGTTAAGTCACCCCATGTAAATAGCGTGGTTTGTATTCAGTTATGGAACAAATGACAAATTCGTAGATAATTTGTATTTTTCCTAACGATACAAACCTAGCTATTTACAGTTATGTGCCCGCCAGCCCTGTCCCCCAAGATAAGTCCTACCTCTAAGTAAAGTGGAGTATTCTCCGGTGTGTGTGAGGGAGAGGGGTAGCTAGCTACCCATCCCTACCCCCCCCCCCCCCCCCCCCGCTAACTAGCGGTGGGGTAGGAACCCTCGTTAAAACTTTATGGCTCGTCATCGGCTGCGCCGAAGTAATTACCCCATGTAAATAGCTAGGTTTGTATCGTTAGGAAAAATACAAATTATCTACGAATTTGTCATTTTTAAATATTAAACTTAGCCGGTGAATATATAATAGCTGACGTCTCCGACGGCTCGACAGATTCCAAAAACTTGCGAGCGATCGCCGTGAAGGTTGCGGGTGTGCCCACCAGCGCCGACTATCGGCCAGATACCGCATATACTTGACAATTTCTCCAGTTCTACTCTGTCGGTCTTGTCGACAAGTTGGTTCCGCTCGCTTTATGACCTCGAGTTTTCGACCGAATTGGTGAAGTACTTTACTTTGGTTGTTTATTGGCTTTCGCTGTGTTGGTGTGTTTCTTCAATTAAACTCTAGAAACCCTTTTTTTTGGCTGGTGTTTATTGTTGATGAATTTGGTTTTGACTTGGATTTTCTCTTGATTGTTCAAAATGGCTGACCCTTCTCCTGTATATCGCAAGTGTGCGAGGGATTGTAACAAACGTCTTCCCAAGGCCTCTATCGACCCTCATACTGTTTGTTCTAATTGCCGGGGTAAATCCTGCCAATTAGGAGATCGGTGTGAGGAGTGCGTGGTCTTGTCGGAATTCGAATGGCTTGAGTATGAAAAATATACTCGTAAGCTTGAGAGAGATAGGGTGAGGAGAAGCTCCTCTAGATCTTTGGAATTTTCCTCCTCCCATGCCCCTAAACCTAATCCTTCCCCTGTAGTAGTTGTTCCTGAACCCCCTACTAGCACTCATGAACCGTCCATGCGGGATATGTTTTTAGCGATTCAAGCTTTAGGCGAAAAAGTTGAGTCCTTAGCATCGGACAGAAACCAACTTATGTCAGATGTTAAGTTGTTGAAGTGTCAGAGTGGTAAAACAGAAAATCTAAGTGATAAAGTGATAAGTGCGCAAAATGTGTTTAGTGTTGCGACCGAGGGTTCGTCTGTTCGTGCTTGTCGCTCCCCTAGTCCGACACCTCTTTCAGGCTCCCCTGCACCAGGGAGAAGTAATGTCGTAGGACTTAAGGGGGCGAGAGGCGTAAACCAACGTACAGACGTTCCCTCTTTGGTATCGGACGTTTCTCGTCAAGATCGTCCTTACCATAAGACGGGTGAGACTAAGTTCTCCTCGTCCTCCGAAGACTTATCGCACAAGAAACCTTGGCGCAAGGTATCTAGACCCTTGAAGCGAAAGTCAGTCCCTTCAGGACAGGTCCAGCGTCCTGGCTGTAGCCATTGGGGCAGCTCTGAAAATTTGCAGTCGTCGGATGACTGTTCGCCTGTTAAGCGAAAGCGTAACACGGGGTCCGAGTGTCTCGGTAGAGGCAATGTTTTGCCAACGCAGATGTTACCGACGTCACGGCCCGTTCCGACTCCCGTTGATCCGAAGTGGGTTGTCCTGCGGGACATGCAGTCTAAGCTTGCCTCCCTTATGGAAGAGTATGACTTTGATCAGGTTCACGATGATCCTTTGCTTGCGGGTCGCCAGTGCGCTGAACGTGACTCTGGCCTTCAGCCGCCTAAACGAGTGTTTTCTCATCCGTTTGACGTTAGTGCTAACGTTTCTAGTGCTTTGAAACGCGATGCTAGTCGTGTGCCTAGTCATTCACGTCAGTCACGTGACATGGATCCCCCTTTGCTACAGTCTCAGACTGACGTTCAGCTGCTGCCGCAGCCCCGCACTGACGTTCGCCAACCGGCTCCGTTGCCTCGACGTGACGTTGAGCGTCGGTCACCGCAGTCGGAGGTTGTTTTGCCTGCTCAGACTCTGCAGTCAATGCAGGTCCGACGTGATGTCGAGCGTCAATCAACTTCAGCTGTTGTTGTTGGTCAGTCACAAGACTTTCAGTCCTTTCAGCAGCGACGTGACGTCGTTTCCTCTTCTGCTGCTGCTGCTCCGTTGCTTGTTGACATTACCTGTCAAGCGTTGCCTCCTCGGCATGTCTCTCCGTATCATGAGACTCGGCAGTTGTCGGACGAAGTTCCGTCGGATGAGGAAGTCGCTGATCCCCTTCCAACTGATATACCTTTGGGGACTTTGTCAGACGGAGAGGAGCCTAGAGTTTCTCAGCGCTCTCTGGATTTTAAAAAGATCATGCTGATTTTTAAGGAACTGTTTCCTGACCATTTTGTGACTGCTGCTCCTCGTTCGCCTCCATCAGAGTTTACGCTAGGCCTAGCTACTTCGACGCCGTCGTTTACTAAGCTAGTGCTCTCTTGCTCTTCTAAGAGAGCTTTGCGTTTACTAGGCGACTGGTTGATCACCAGGAGGAGTTTGGGGAAGACAGCCTTTGCTTTCCCCCCTTTTAAACTGGCTTCTAGAGCGAGCGTCTGGTAGAAGTTCTCGGCTTGGGAGTTCCTGCCTCTGCCCAGGGAGACTTCTCAAGCCTCGTAGACTCTCCCCGTCGCCTGGCCATGAGACGCTCAAAAGTTTGCTGGTCCTCTTCGGACCTTGATCATCTCCTCAAAGGGGTTTATAGGGCCTTCAAAGTTTTTAACTTCTTGGATAGGTTGCTGGGAGCCTTGAGCAGGAAGATCTCTTCGGCTGACCGTGATGTATCCGTGCTAATTATGTCCTGCATGGACAAAGCTATCCGTGATGGCTCTAATGAGCTCGCTGCTACCTTTACGGCAGGAGTCCTTAAGAAGAGGGAGACTCTTTGTTCGTTCCTTTCGGCAGGAGTAACTCCCTGTCAAAGGTCAGAGCTTCTCTTTGCTCCGTTGTCATCTGCCTTGTTCCCTCAGCAGTTGATTAAGGATATCGCAGCTTCTCTGGTGCAGAAGGATACCCACGACTTGATGGCTACGTCGGCGTGTAAGGCTGCTCCTTCATCATCTTATGTCGTTAGACCTAAGCTCGATACTCCAGCAACGAGGTTTATCCCGCCCTTTCGTGGCAGAGCCCCCAGTAAGGGAGGCGCTCGTGCCGATAGTAAGAGAGGCAAGAGGAGAGGATCTAAGTCCTCCCGTGGCAGAGTCTGACTGCCCACGTCCTCAGACAGCGGTAGGGGCCAGACTGAACAACTTCTGGCAGGCCTGGGAGAAGAGGGGTGCAGACCGGGAGTCTGTTTTGTTGCTAAAGGAGGGGTACAAAATACCTTTTGTATGGAGACCTCCTCTAGTAAAAGTCCCTATAGACCTCTCTCCCAGGTATCGAGAGGAGTCAAGGAGACAGGCACTACAGCTGCAGGTGTCTCAGTTGCTAGAGAAGGGAGCGGTGGTGAAAGTCTCGGACCTTCAATCACAGGGATTTTACAACCGTCTCTTCCTAGTACCAAAGCATACAGGAGGTTGGAGGCCGGTGCTGGATGTCAGTGCGCTCAACGTTTTTGTTGTCAAAACAAAATTTACGATGGAGACCACCAAATCCGTTCTAGCAGCGGTCAGAAAGGGAGACTGGATGGTCTCTCTCGACCTGCAGGATGCGTACTTCCACATTCCTATACACCCAGATTCTCAACCGTATCTGAGGTTTGTATACAGGAATGTGGTGTACCAATTCCGAGCACTGTGCTTCGGCCTCAGCCCTGCTCCTCTTGTTTTTACGAGGCTCATGAGAAATGTGGCAAAATTTCTACATTTATCGGGGATTCGAGCCTCCCTGTACCTGGACGACTGGCTGCTCAGAGCGTCGTCCCGTCATCGCTGTCTGCAGGACCTTCAATGGACGTTGGATCTTGCAAAGGAGTTGGGACTGTTGGTGAACACAGAGAAGTCTCAGCTGACTCCCTCCCAAACGATTCTCTATTTGGGGATGGAGATTCACAGTCTAGCTTTTCGGGCTTTTCCGTCTGCCACCAGGATTGAGCAAGCCTTGCTCAAAGTCCGCCTCATGCTGAGGAAAGACCATTGCTCTGTGAGAAGTTGGATGAGCCTCCTAGGGACGCTGTCATCCCTGGAACAATTTATCTCTCTAGGGAGACTTCCCCTTCGCCCTCTCCAGTTCCATCTAGACTCCCATTGGAACAAGAACAAGACTTTGGAGGCGGTCTCGATCCCGATCTCCGACTCAGTAAAGACGTGCCTGAACTGGTGGGACAGCAATATAGGTCTTCGAGAGGGTCTGTCCCTGGCAGTCAAGAACCCAAACCACGTGTTATTTTCAGACGCGTCGGATTTGGGTTGGGGAGCGACTCTGGACGGTCTGGAATGTTCGGGTCTTTGGACGACAGATCAGAGGAGCCTTCACATCAACTGCAAGGAGCTGTTGGCTGTTCACTTGGCCTTGACGAGTTTCGAGAGTCTTCTTCGAAACAAGGTGGTAGAAGTGAATGCGGACAACACCACAGCCTTGGCGTACATCTCCAAGAAAGGTGGCACTCACTCCCACACTCTGTTCGTCATCGCAAGGGACCTCCTCATCTGGTCAAAAGATCGAGGCATATCACTGTTGACGAGGTTCGTCCAGGGGAAATTGAACGTCTTGGCGGACTGTCTCAGTCGGAGAGGTCAGGTGATCCCTACAGAATGGACCCTCCACAAGGACGTGTGCAAGAGTCTTTGGATGACTTGGGGTCAGCCCACCATAGACCTCTTTGCGACCTCACTGACCAAAAGGCTCCCGACCTATTGCTCTCCAGTCCCAGATCCAGAGGTGGCCCACATAGATGCCTTTCTGTTGGACTGGTCTCACATGGACGCTTAACGCATTTCCGCCGTTCAAGATCATCAACAAGGTTTTGCAGAAGTTCGCCTCTCACGAAGGGACAAGGTTGACGTTGGTTGCTCCCCTCTGGCCCGCGAGAGAGTGGTTCACAGAGGTACTTCAATGGCTGGTAGACGTCCCAAGGAGTCTGCCTTTACGGATGGATCTCTTACGGCAGCCCCACGTAAGGAGTCTTCATCAAAGCCTCCTCGCGCTTCGTCTGACTGCCTTCAGACTATCGAAAGACTCTCAAGAGCTCGAGGATTTTCGAAGGAGGCAGCCAGAGCGATCGCGAGGGCTAGGAGATCATCTACTATCAAGGTCTACCAGTCGAAGTGGGAGGTCTTTAGAGAGTGGTGCAAGTCCTCCTCTATTTCCTCTTCCAGTACCTCTGTAGCCCAAATTGCGGACTTTCTCCTGCATCTGAGAAATGTTCGTTCCCTCTCTGCTCCCACTATTAAAGGCTACAGGAGCATGTTGGCATCTGTTTTCAGACATAGAGGCTTGGATCTGTCAAATAACAAAGATCTCCAAGATCTCCTTAAGTCCTTCGAGACCTCTAAGGAGCGTCGTATGTCAACTCCCGCTTGGAACTTAGACGTGGTCCTAAGGTTCCTAATGTCAGACAGGTTTGAGCCATTGCATTCAGCCTCCCTGAAGGATCTCACCCTCAAGACGCTTTTTTAGGTGTGCTTGGCTTCGGCTAAAAGGGTCAGTGAGATCCATGCTTTTAGTAAGAACATCGACTTCTCTACAAATAAAGCTACATGTTCGCTTCAACTTGGTTTTTTGGCCAAGAACGAACTGCCTTCTCGTCCTTGGCCTAAATCTTTTGAAATACCTAGTCTGTCAGAAATCGTAGGTAACGAAGTTGAAAGAGTGCTGTGCCCCGTTAGAGCTCTTAAGTTTTACTTAGCTCGAACTAAACCATTACGAGGTGGTTCTGAGGCCTTATGGTGCTCCGTTAAGAAGCCCTCATTGCCCATGTCTAAAAATGCGTTATCGTACTTTATTAGACTTTTAATCCGGGAGGCACATTCTCATTTAAATGAGAAAGATCGTTGTTTGCTTAAGGTCAAGACGCACGAAGTGAGAGCGATAGCAACTTCGGTGGCTTTTAAGCAAAACAGGTCTCTTCGAAGTATTATGGACGCGACCTTTTGGAGGAGCAAGTCGGTGTTCGCTTCATTTTACTTAAAAGACGTCCAGACTCTTTATGAGGACTGCTACACCCTGGGTCCATTCGTTGCAGCGAGTGCAGTAGTGGGTGAGGGTTCTACCACTACATTCCCTTAATCCCAATATCCTTTTAATCTTCTCTTGAAATGTTTTTAATCTTGTCTTGGGTTGTACGGAAGACTAGGAAGTCTTTCGCATCCTTTTTGATTTAGCGGGTGGTCAAATGTTGTTTCTTGAGAGCGCCCAGATTAAGGGTATTGATGAGGTCCTGTTATAGGGGTGTTCGCCCTGGATATAACAGCTCCTGGGAGTCTTTCAGCATCCTGAGAGGATGGCTGGGCTTCGTGAGGAAAGCGGACTAATGAGGCAGAGTAATCGTCAGAGTCAGCTTCCTTGCCAGGTACCTATACTTAAGTTGGTTTTTTTATGAAATAATTGTCAAAAAACTCTTGAGCATATACGCCTCTATTGTATTAATACTGGTCTCTACCCACCACCATGGGTGTGAATCAGCTATTATATATTCACCGGCTAAGTTTAATATTTAAAAATGATATTTTGATTATAAAATAAATTTTTGAATATACTTACCCGGTGAATATATAAATTAAAGGCCCTCCCTTCCTCCCCGATAGAGACCCAGCGGACTGAGAAGAACTGGAGAAATTGACAAGTATATGCGGTATCTGGCTGATAGTCGGCGCTGGTGGGCACACCCGCAACCTTCACGGCGATCGCTCGCGAGTTTTTGGAATCTGTCGAGCCGTCGGAGACGTCAGCTATTATATATTCACCGGGTAAGTATATTCAAAAATTTATTTTATTATCAAAATATCATATTTTGCCTAGACGGTGTCACAATAGTGTTCCTACACTTGCTTCCCACCTTTGCATGGGCCGTCGACCCGCTGGCAATGTTGTGCAGCTGGTTAATGAGGTGTCAGGATGCTCATCTTGCGCATTTCCCTTTTGAGATGCAGCAATCCCAGCCAGTTGGAAAGAGGATTTCCACCCATCATAGGGAGAGTTCTATGTAAAGAAAGATGATTTGTAATATTGATGGAAGAAATTACAAATTTGGAAGTACTGTAATTTGTATTTTTCTTGTTACCTGCCATCACCTACCCCCGGAATTCCCGACTGCAATCAAAGTGGGGTTGTAGTGAGTGAGGGGCTGATCAGTGCTTCCCTGATACACGCAGGTAACAACTAGTACGGTTGTTGACACCTGTTAAAAGTTTTTATAGCCTTGTTCGAGCTTGTGCTGTTATTTTCTCCTATGTAAAGAACTCGGGTTTTTAAAGATAGGAAAAATACAAATTACTTCCAAATGTGTCATCTTTTTTTTCTTTATTTCAGGTATCTATGGTTTGGGAAGACTGAAGATCTTATGATGAAGTCATCTCAAAACAAATGATGCATGATACCAAGGAAACATTGTGTTCATCTGGTGGAAGTGTCTACATTAAAGAGGAGCTTTTTTCTCCGAACTCTAACTATCATGAGAGCATAGGAGGTTATTTTGGTACAGCTGGTCTTCATAGTATTCAGGAGAAACTTTGTCAACCAAATGGAAATATTGAAACAGAAACCTTTGAGAACACAAATGCAAATGCTAATGCTAATTTAAGATCTATAATGGGTGTTAATGATACTGAAAAACTTCATTATGATGACAACAGTTATATTACCCAAAGCTCATTTGGTCCTAATGAAAGTGCCAATTGTAATGCAAGAGATCCCAATTGTACTGGGGTTGGCAATTACAAAGAAATCCCATACAACTCAACTGGAGGTGCTGACATGATAGAGGAAGTTTCATCTCATAACAATAGTAATAGTTACACTGTGAAAGCTCCTTGCAGTCCGTCTGAAATGTCCTGTACTGAAGAGAAATTTTCTCCTCATGATGAGAACATTGATATGCTGAAACCAAACAAGTGTGGAGAAACTCTTATAGGTCTAAAAAAGGAAGCTGAATTTGATAATTGCTTGACTCAGCCTATTAGAGAAGAAACTTGGTCTTGTAAACCTTGTGGTCTGAATTTTAGCTTGAAAGAGCACTTTACAGCTCATGTAATTCAGCACTCTAATAACCAGATGTTTGCTTGTGAAATTTGTAACAAAGAATACACAAAGAAAGGAAATCTCAAGATTCATATGCGACAACACACTGGAGAAAGACCATTCTCATGTGATAGATGCTCTAAGACATTTACTCAAAAAGAGCACTTGAACAAACATATGAGGTACCATACAAGGGAAAGACCATTTAAATGTGAAATATGTTCCAAGTCATTTATGGACAAAGGATACCTAAATATACATATAAGGCAGCATACAGGTGAGCTTCCCTTTACTTGTGAGGTATGTAGCAAAGGTTTTACAGAAAAAGGAGCCCTCAAGAAACATATGATAAAGCATACTGGTGAGCGGCCATTCACCTGTGAAATTTGTGGCGCAGGTTATACTCAGAAAGCCATTCTCACCATACACAAGAGACAGCACACTGGAGAACGACCTTATTCGTGCAAGGTCTGTGGTAAGGAATTTACAGATGAAGGGAATAGAAAGAGACATATGCAAAAACACTCTCCTGACAACCCTATTAGTTGTGATGTTTGTGGAAAGGAATTTGCTTTTAAAACTACCCTTCAGATTCACATGAGACATCATACAGGCGAACTTCCATTTTCTTGTAATGTATGTGGTAAATCATTTGCTGTGAAAGGAAATCTAAATACTCACATGGGGAAACACAAAGCTAAAAAACCATATTCCTGTGAAACTTGTGGTAAAGGTTTCTCTCAGAAAGGAAATCTTGATAAGCATAAGAAACAACATGCAGTTAAAAGACCATTCTCTTGTGAGATATGTAATAAAGATTTCATTGAAAGAGGGAACTTTGATGTGCACATGAGAAAACATACTGGTGAGCGGCCATTCATTTGTGAAATATGTGGCAAAGATTATGCAAAAAAGGAAATCCTCACAAGACACTTACGGCAACACACGGGGGAGAAACGTCACTCCTGTGAACTCTGCCCTAAAAGTTTTACTGAAAAAGAAAATCTTAAAGTACATATGAGGAAACATACAGGTGAACGACCATTTCCATGTGAAACATGTGGGAGGAGCTTTTTTGAGAAAAGGAGTCTAAAGAGGCATATGATCCAGCACACAGGTGAGCGTCGGTTTTTATGTAACTTGTGTGGTAGAAAGTTCACTCGAAAAGAAAGCCTTATTAAACACAAGAATTGCCCCCCCATTGACCAAAGGGTACAATCTTCCTTTTCTTCCCAAAATAATGAACAAACTACAAAATCCCCACTCTCTTATGTTCACATTGTTGAACAAACTGTTGGGACTCCATCTTCCTTGGTTCCCTCGTTAGAGTGTGTGAAGTCTGAATCTGAAAATGCAAATGTTTGTATAAAAGAAGAGAACCTAGAGGAGTGTTTTGTGGAAGATAATCTTATTATTCTTCCTTCTTGAATAATATTGTTTATTTCAGTACAGTATATACATGATTGTATCTTGAAACCAATTTTTTTTTATGTTAAATAATAGTTATCAGATTCAATTAAAGTACTCTTACTCTATTCATAGTATTTTTATGGGAATTATTATACTGCACACTTATATAATGATATGTTATTCACTGCTTTGTTTGTTGTGCATTTATAGATGTAAGGAAGTATTTCTCTTCCTCTCATTTGTATTTCAAATTGTTTAGCACTAAGGTTTTATAACCTTTTATAGATTCTATGTTAATTTAAACTCTGTGTTAACTATACTTGCAGCATTTACTAACCCTTAGGTATTGACACTGGTTTTTGACAATGTTTTGAATTAAGTTATTGCAATTTTCAAACTTCTTGTATTTTATTGCCTTTATGTATTGAGTGATGTCCAATTGTTATGAAATGTCTTATTATCTGAACTATATAAATCCTGGTCTCATAGGAATAGACTAAACATTGGATATGGTATTAAACTTTTTTATTGACTATACACTTGAACAACTGGCCATTGTGCATTGCCTGAATCTTATTTATTGAGTAAACATATTGCAGCACTGAATATTTTGAAACTTAAAACATTACCCTTAAATAGATGTGTTCAAGATTTTTTTCATTTTTCTCATGGTAAGACAACAATGAAATGAAGATTAATCCAAATAGAACTCAAATTTATTTGACGCAATACTCAGCATTTCTACTTTATACAATATACTTCAGAAGTTTGATGTGAGACTTTTGATCACTCTTTGAATTGCCTTATTCCATGAGTAAAATTAGATCAATTCTGTAGAGTATAGGAAAAAGGTGAATGGTACTTTTGCTTTTATGACTTACATATCATTATAGTTCTAGATTGGTGAAGAAAGAAGTTAAAAATATATATATCATTGCAGAGTGGCTCTGCAATAGATGATTTACCTCTTCAGAAACAAACCAGGAAGAAAACATTTTGCTTTGGAAGAGATTTGAGATGTGTCTATTTCTTTACAGTTTCTACTGATGTATAGTATGATGTACCGTATTTAGGGGACAGATGTTCCGTATGATTCCTATTTGGTACTTTAGTTTACCTTTAATTTCTTCACGAAGAAAGTGTAAATATATATTTGTTCCGTAACTGGAATACAAACCATGCTATTTAGTAGGGGTACTACTTTTGGTGTAGCTGAAATGACGAGCCATTAATTTTTAATGAGGGTTTACAATCCACACCGCTAGTTGCGAGGGTAGGGGAGGGTATCTTGCTACCCCCCCCCCCCTACACACACACACCAGTGCTTGAGCTCACTTTGCTCTCGGCTCGGATGGTGGTCGGACCTGTCCGCTCTCATCCTCGCCGTCATTTGGCAGCCATTTAATTGCATTTGTCTTTTCTTTTTCTAGTTCTGTATATGTGAAGTTGGCCTCTGCGATCATGCGCACCTGCCCTGGGTTTCCCGACCACCCCTGTGGAACATTCATGTCGGCGGTTGATCCTCACACCCTGTGTCCTTCTTGTAGGGGCCAATGGTGTGAGAGCAACAAGTGTAGTGAGTGTAGGGAGGGGTCTACCTCCCAGTGGGAGAGGTTTTTGCGACGACGGAAGAAGAAGTCCAAACGGGATATTTCTCTTGCGAAGGTTGCTTCGAAAGGAGAAAAACTCAAGGCCTTTTCTTCCGTTGCCTAAACCTCCTCCGAAGCTTACACTCGGTCGGTGTCTTTCGAGAGACCGTCGAGTGGTAGCGTAAGCCGATGTATTGTTTACCAACCTCGGGACTCGAAAGATGACGTTGCTTCCCCTAGCAAAGCAGCTCCATCCTCCGGGGGGGGGGATATGTCACTAACCTCCCTTTTCCAGCTTTGGTCTTCCTTGGGGCATACGGGTTCGCCCTCCAAGGAAGTTTTGTTTAACTACTTCCGATTGGGTGCCGCTATCAAGCATTTGTCCTCACCATCAGAGGTTGATCCTCTGTCTCTTGTCGACGTTGTGTCAGAGGTATCCAATGCGGTATCACCCATCACCTCTTCCACTCCAAACTCTATGGTAGCTGACAGCATAGTTTCTCCCGTTCCTGTTCAACCTACGAGGGAGAAACTAAGTCCATCGTCAGTCTCTCCTGCTAGTGTTTCTCCCCCTCATGGGAGTTCACTTACAGAGACTCCTCTTCGGAGGACTGCAGAAGGTCAGCTTGCTGATCCAACGGCCCCCCAGAGGGCGCATTCGTCGGAGGGCTCGCCTTCCTCTTCGCCTTAGAGGCCTTCCTTCACCTGCGGTGAGGAGGCGCCTCTTTGGTTTAACATCTTCGATGCAGTTCCCCGCAGAGGAGCCTCTAGACCAATCATCCATCACTGCTCCTGCATTGGTCCTGGACCTCTCTGCAGATCATTCGTGATCTCCTTCGGTGAAAGGTCGTCCTTTTAAAGGACACGTCGACCTTCCACCCGACAGACCTGCCGTCTCCATTTCTACATGGGCCTAACAAGGCTCCACCTAAGCACGCTGTCGCGCGGCAACAACATACGCGCTACGCGACCATGAGACCTGACGATCGCTCTTTAATAGCTCGTCAGGCCCCATCACTACGCGCAGATTCTCACCATAACCCTGACTTAGGGCATCAAGAGCGTACGCGCAAACACGCGCATACGTTCCAACAGGAGCATAGCTCCATCACGCGCCAGGTCTTGCCTGCGCCCCCTGCGCAAATTATGCCCACGCGCCCACAGTCTCCTACGTGCCCGAGCCCATCTGTGCGCCAACACTCACCTGCGCGCCATACACCTCCTGATTGCCAGCACTCCCCTACGTGCCAGTAATCTCCTGCGTGCCAACATTCTCCAGCCCCCGCGCTTACGCGCCCAACATCTGACTCTCCTGCGCCATGCTGCGCATCACCTTATGCGTCAGGTAAAACCTGCGCGGCAACTGTCAATGGATAGCAGGACTTCCGAGAAGTCAGCAATGCTGCTTTCTCCCATGCGCCAACCAGTACCAACGTGCCAGCGCTCACCTGCGCGCCAGCCTTCTCCTGTGCGCATCCGCAAGGATAAGCGCGCACGCCCTGCGCACATGCGTCCATCCCCTCCTAGGGATGCGCGCCAATATCCTCTCGCACTCCCGCGCGTCCACATGATTCCACTGCGCGTCCTCGCGCTAGATAACTTTCTCCTGCGCGCGCGCCTCCTACGGCTGGCACAGGTGCGCATGAACGCTCTCCCGCGCGCGCGCCTCCTACGGCTGGCACAGGTGCGCGTGAACGCTCTCCCGCGCGCCCGCGCACTCAACGTGTTAATCCTATGCGCGCCAAAAGTCTCCTGCGCATGAGCCCCGATATTCTTCCTTGCGCAAGCGCCATTATTCTCCCTCGCGCGAGCGCCATTATTCTTCCTTGCGCGAGTGCCATTATTCTCCCTCGCGCGAGTGCCATTATTCTCCCTCGCGCGAGCATCAATATCCTCCGGCGCGCGAGATTACTGAACAACGTACGGCAAGGTCGCCATCGCCTCATTCCCCTCCCCGCAAGCGCATACCACCGCGCATTGTGGGGGAAGTGAAACTTGCAGAGGGGTCCAGGATCCCAAAGCTACCACAGGCGAACCCACCAATGGTAGTAACTCCTCCCAGGGATCGTTCAATCCCTTTCCCTTCAAAGGGTATGTCTGACAGCGCGTCTGTCAGCCAACAGCCCTGGTTTGGTGCCCTGATCAGAGCCGTAGCTCAGGCTTTCAAGCCCGTCCTCTCTGAATTGGGACACAGAACCATGGCTTCTTCTACCCCTCTGAAGAGGAAGAGAGGAGTTCCAGACGTGGTCACTTCCCCAAAGGCGAAACTAATTCCACGCAGACCTTCGAGGCAGGTTCTTTCTTTTCCTCAGACTGCCTCTCCTTCCCTTTCAGACGAAGATTTCCCGTCCCCAAGGGAATCACGTGAAGGTAGACTTTCCCCCATTGCACCAATGAGGGAAACCTCTCTTCGCACTGAGGGGTCTACTCAGTCGGTGATGGAAAGGAACATGCCACCCTCGTCAATGTTTGAGTCCTATATCCTTCCCAGGAAGGAATCTAATGACTCCAAAACATTGCCAAAGTCCTCTACTAGGACTAGGATGGTGCCAGCTAGCTACTCAGGGAATGTCCGCGACTCTCCCCAAGAAGAGCCTTTGGGGATAGAAGGAGACTTTGCTGCAAGTCCTACAGCTGGAGGAGACCAGCAAGAGTCAGAACATGAGTTTTGGCAAGTTCTGACTCTAATGAGGGCTCTCAACGGGTTTTCCGACCCAGAGATCCCTCCTTGAGAGGGCAAGGACACGGTCTTGGATCGTGTCTTTGGTACTCAGAAACCCTCTAAGACCAGTGCAGCCCTGCCCTGGTCTCAGGGGGTTAAGAGTACCATGGACAAGATCTCACAACAGCTCTCCGAGATGTCCTTCTCCACCCGATCCGGTGCCACCAACAAGCTCCTCCCACCTCCTCGCGTACAGCAGAGGAGGTACTTCGAGATCCTGGATGAGCCTTGTTTAGCTCTTCCTCTTCACCACTCCCTGGAAGAGCTAACCAGGGGAGTCCTTCTTGAGAGACTCTCCAACCGGCAGGTCTCATTCTCGACAGCCGAGATCCTCAACCAGGAGGAAGTTGCGAAATGTGCTATGCAAGCCATTTCGTGGCTCGATATCTGGTTGGGGACCTTAGGTATCCTGATATGTTCTGAGGACTTCTCAAGGGAACGTACCAGGAAAGCTATGGAAACCTTCCTTCTCTCAGGTACTCGCACGATCGAGTTTCTGGCCCACCAAGTCTCGAACTTGTGGGCAAATACAATCCTGAAACATCGGGATGCAGTAGCTGAGAGATTCCATCAGAAGGTCCCTAGCGCCAAGATCAATAGGCTCAGACATTCCTCCCTAGAGGGATCCGTCTTGTTCGAGCCTAAGGATGTGGAACATGCCGCTGGGAGTTGGAGGAAGTCTCATCAAGACTCCCTCCTTCATAAGGTTTTAACATCCAAGCCCTATAAGTCTCCAGCACCACAGCAGTCCCGTCCAGTCAAGACGACTACGATGACAACAGCAGCGAAGACCTTGGTGTCAAAGCCCTTTCCTGTCAAAGAAAGGAAAGACAAAAAGTCCTCCAGAGGAGGCAAAAATCCTAGAGGGAGCAGCCGAGGCCACAAACGCTAGGATAAGCAGTCCCCATGCATTTCCACCAGTGGGGGATGCCTACAAAGTTGCTTAAACAGGTGGAAGCAACTCGGGGCCGATTCCTGGACAATCCGTGATCAGTCTAGGATATTGTGTCCCGTTCATAACATTTCTACCTCCCCTAATGACGAATCCAGTGTCATTGAACTCCCTTGCCGTGGGATCGGCAAGGGGGCAAGCCCTTCGGGCAGAAGTCCAGACCTTGTTGAAGAAGGGCGCTCTCCAAGAGGTCCTTGACGGATCCCCAGGCTTCTTCAGTCTACCTTTTCTTGTAAAGAAAGCGTTTGGAGGCTGGAGACCAGTCATCGACTTCTCAGCTCTGAACAAGTTTGTCAAACAAACTCCGTTCAGCATGGAGACGGCAGACACAGTCAGATTAGCAGTAAGGCCGCAAGACTTCATGTGCACACTGAACCTAAAGGACGCATACATCCAGATCCCAGTCCATCCATCTTCAAGGAAGTACTTAAGATTCAGCCTAGACAACAGAAAGTACCAGTTCAAGGTGCTGTGCTTTGGTCTCTCCACAGCACCACAAGTCTTCACCAGAGTGTTCACCCTAGTATCATATTGGGCACGCAGGATTGGCATCCGTCTTCTCTGTTATATGGACGACTGGTTAATCCTAGCAGACTCGGTGTCAACGCTTCTTCAACACCGAGACAAACTTCTGAGTCTTTGCCAAGATCTGGGGATCATGGTAAATATCGAGAAGTCTTCACTGCTTCCCACTCAAAGACTGGTATACCTAGGCATGATTATAGACACCACTCTCCACAAAGCCTTCCCATCAGACGACAGGATAGCAAGGCTGAGGAAGGGCGCAAGACCTTTTCTCAGATGAGAAGAACTTCCAGCCCAGTCGGGGTTACGTCTCCTCGGTCACCTTTCATCGTGGGCCCATCTAGTTCCCAATGGTCGCCTCAGGATGAGATCCCTCCAGTGGCGACTCAAGTCCCGGTGGAATCAAGCGTACGACTCCCCGGACATCCAGATCCCCATGGGACCTGCGGAACTGACAGATCTCCAGTGGTGGGTGGCAGACGAGAACCTACGGAAGGGAGTGGAGCTTCTCGCCTTCCCCCCGGGTTTGATGTTGTTTTCGGACGCTTCAAAAAAAGGTTGGGGGGCCCACGTGCTGCACCACACGACCTCGGGCCTTTGGTTATAGTCAGAAAAGTACCTCCACATAAATCTAGAGATGAAAGTCGTCTCTCTAGCCCTTCAACAGTTCCAACAGTACCTGGCAAGTCACTCTGAGGTGGTGATGAGCGACAACACCACAGTAGTGGCCTACATCAACAAACAAGGAGGTGCTTTTTTGCAGCAACTATCCCATCTAGCACAGTAGAGATACTGAGATGGGCCGAAATCCACTTGATACCACTTTCGGCATGCTTCATTCCGGGCAAGAGGAATGTGCTCGCCGACAACTTGAGCAGAGCATCTCAGATAGTGAAAACCGAGTGGTCTTTGGATCATCTAGTAGCCAACGAAGTCCTGACTTTGTGGGGTTCTGCGACTGTGGACTTCTTCGCAATGGCCCTGAACTTTATGCTCCCACTGTACTGTTCCCCAGTCCCAGACCCCAAGGCTCTCTGGCAAGATGCTTTCCAACAACGGTGGGACAACATCGACATTTACGCCTTTCCCCCGTTCTGTCTGATGAGGAGGGTACTCAACAAGACCAGAACATCAGTCAATCTTTCAATGACCCTCATAGCTCCGCTATGGCATCACGCAGAATGGTTCCTGGACCTTCTGCAACTCCTAACAGAGCCACCAAGTGAACTTCCTCCACGACACAATCTACTCAAACAACCACATGCCAACATCTTCCACAAAGCCGTAGGTTCACTACGGCTTCACGCCTGGAGACTATCCAGCATCTCCTATCTGAGAGGACTTTTAGCAGGAGACTGGTTGGTGGGAACAGGTAAATCCGGTTCCATCTGTTCCAGTCGAGAGACATGGCGTCTATCGCTTCTGCTTGAGGGTCCACGTAAGGGGCTATATAACGAGGTAGTTTCTTGTTGTCACTCGTTGCGAAGAGGTAAATCTGCAGTTCCGGGACTTTTTCTGAGATGAAGGAGAATGAGTCTGCGTCTAGGGACCATTTTGTCTCTATCGGCTTTCACCTGGATAGAGCGTCTCCCGTCACATTGCGAAACCCTTGATGGTGAATTGCTGATAAATGCCATCCTCTCTTCCTTGCCAGGTAGAAGATGGCTAACATCACGTGATTGATGTGATGTGATCTCGAGCCTTGTCGATTCAGACATTTTACTATCAATTCGTTGTCCAGGACCAGTCTGATGTGGACTGCTCTGCCAGGGGATAGTCTCTTCAATTTTAGGAAGACTGCCATAGCCTCCAAGATGTTGATGTGAAAGGTTTTGAACTGGTGCGACCAATTCCCTTGCACTTTCCTTTCTTGCGAATGTCCTCCCTATCCTTCCAGGGAGGCGTCCGTATGTATCACCACTGATGGTTGTGGTGGTTGCAGGGGAAATGTCCGTGCTAGGCTCTTTGCGGTTGACCACAGCCTTAATAGCGTGCACAATCGGGTTGGGGTCAACCTTCGTTGAGCTCTTCGAGCCTTTGATGCGTATCTTCTCCAGACTCCTGACGCGTCCTTTAATCGTGGATTCCCAACCACTAAAACTTCTGAGCTGGAGAAAGGAGAGACTTCTTGCAATTGATCTTGAAGCCCAGGTGCTCCAGGAACTGGATCACCTTTCCGGCCGCTTGCAGACAAGTAGTCTTGGATACTGCCCACACCAGCTAATCGTCCAGGTATGCTACTACTTGAACTCCCTCGGAGCGTAGTTGCTGGACGATTGTATCTGCTAGCTTTGTTAATATTCTTGGGGCTATGTTTAGCCCAAATGGTATGGCTGTGAAGACAAATTTTTTCTTCTGTAGTCTGAATCCTAGGTAGGAGGAGAGGGGGCGACTGACTGGTAGGTGCCAGTAAGCATCTGTCAGTTCTGTTGAGACTGTGTACGCCCCTTTGGGTAGAAGGGTCCTTATGTGTTGTAAGGTAAGCATCCGGAACTTGTTGTTCTCGATGAACTTGTTGAGTGGAGACAAGTCTAGAATGACTCTGAGTTTGTCTGAGTCTTTCTCAGGAACACAGAACAGCCTTCCCTGGAATTTGATGGACTCCGCTTTTCTGATTACATTCTTGTTCAAGAGTTTTGAGGTATATTCTTCCAACAAGGGGGTGGAGTGTTGGAAGAATTCTGGAAAAGGGGGTGGAATTTTGTTCCATTTCTAACTGAGTCCTTCTGTGATTAGGCTGTATGCCCAGGGATCAAAGGTCCAACGATCCTGAAAGTGGAAGAGTCTGCCTCCTACCTGGAACCTCTCATTGCTTAGAGGTTCCTGAGGACTTGTTTCCGTGACCGCGTCCTCCTCTACCCCTTGGGGGGTTTCCAGAGGAACCTCTTTTTTGGGCTTTTACCTTTGTAGGGCCGAAAGGTGGTCGTGTGCCTCTCAAAACCTGGGTTAAAAACATGTAACTGGGCCACCAGCTGCTGAGGGACCATCTGGAAGATGGTTTATGGCTGGGCTACCATTTGAGGCACCATGGCCATGGTCATGGCCGGAAGTTGTGCAGGTCTATGTGGTCTTTTTGCCTTTTTGTTCTTAGGCTGGGGACCACTGTCTGAGGAGGATTTTCTCTCTGAAGACATGCCCCATTTTTGGAGAAGGTTCCTATTCTCCGTGGCAGCTTTGGCAATGACTTCTTGGACCACATCTTGTGGGAAAAGGTCTTTGCCCCAGATGCATGATGAGATCAGCTTTCTGGGTTCGTGTTTCACCGTTGCTGCGGCGAACACATGCTCTCTTTAGATCCTCCTTGACCTGACAAAGGCATATTAGTCCTTCACAAGAGTACCCATGTGGGACTTGACTAAGACCATGTACATATCTGGGGCGTTAGTTAGGCCTGCACACATGTCCAAACAGTTCTGATGAGACAAGGAGGCGGCAAGTCGTTCTTTCATCTCCTGTTCCCTTCTTAAAAGATGATCTGGCAACTTTGGAAGGTTCTCATTGAACTGCTGGCCTGCTATCTCCGGGGTTGAATCTCTACCCGGCCAGAAGCTATTACCATAAAATGAATTCCAAGTGGATATATATTCCCAAGATAGAATTCGGTATTAAATGCCATTCGTGGGGAATATTTACATTGATTGAAATCACGAGTGTTAGTGATATATATATATATATATATATATATATATATATATATATATATATATATATATATATATATATATACATATTATATATATATATATATATATATATATATATATATATATATTTATATATATATATATATATATTATATATATATATATATATATATATATATATATATATATATATATATATATGTATATATATATATATATATATATATAAATATAAATATATATATATATATATATATATATATATATATATATATATATATATATATGTGTGTGTGTGTGTGTGTGTGTGTGGAGAATCTTTTTTTATTTAAATGTTTGAGTGGGAACTTAGTCCAGGAAAGTCTCCCTATGTCAGTTGCTCAGAGATCAACAGGGGAGGATAAGGAGCACTTTCACTAAGGGCACAAACACCCTGCTAATAACTTTACTGACGTAGTTCACTAACCATCACTCTTAAATGCATAAAGGAAATTGTACTGTCCATTGGCCGGGGAACTCCACACGTGAGAATAAAAGTAATTTAATGGCCTACTCTAGCTTTGTCAGGTCGAAGGTCATCTACACTCAGGCTCTGTTTTGAGACATACCAAAAAATGGGAGCAGTGATGTAAAGTAAAGTTAAGTTTAAAGATATGGATCTTTACCTTCAAAGCAGATAGATTAATATTAGTTCCTAGCTAACACACCTTTTTTCAAGTATATTGTCCCGAGATTAAATTATCACAATAGGCAATCAAATAAATGAGGAAGTAAAAATAAGATGAGGTTTAATTAACCTAATCTTGATTTATTTTACAAATTTACATTTAAGGAAATGAACATCTGAACAACACAAAAATGGTATCAAAACAAGATGTGATGTAATAAAAAGTAATTCAAAATAATAAAAATGGTTGCTTAGACACGTGGTCTTCTGCAATAATTAGTAATTGAACTTGAGTCGGACACGTGGCCCATGTAACTCAGAGACTGTGCTAGTCTCAAAAACCAAAATATGTAAAAACAGTACACACAATCCCTCCGCACACAAACCGAAATACTGTATGTAATAGCTAGTTAACCTAATCAAGTTAAAAGTTAATCTAAACTAAAAAATGGGGAAAAGTAAGTGGCCACTTTTTGGTACCTGAACTTCTTGGAATACTGTCTTTGTCCTCAAATGGCTGTTGACTGGATCGTTGCACAGTTTGCACTTTGCACTCTTGACTGGTTCACCCCAAGTATCCTCGCTTGTGGTAGTAGGGTTTCCCAGACTCTTCTCCTTCTCTATCTCCAGCCGGCAGGACTCCTGTGTGAGTCAAGTTTTGGGAGAGGTGGGGGTGAGCCAGAGGTGCATGGATCCACTGACAAGCCGGTCAGTTGGTCACTACGGCTTCCGAACGAACGGGGCGACAAAAAGGTCGAGAGGGCTCACGCTCACCTGGCTTCACCTTTCCAAAACAGGTGACGGACGTTGAGCGCATGGAACCCAGTGGAGGTGCCATATGGTGACTTTAGAACAGGGCGATATATTGTTGTAAGGAGTTTATAGGAGGCAGGATTTTGTACAAAATACTCAGAGAAATCTTGCTGCTCTAGGGGAGTTTAAAAGTTAATGATCAGTTAGCAATGGGCTGTGCGATGGGCATATATCTTAAAACTAACAGACCTTAATTGGTACTGAGAAATAAAAGCTGCATTAAAAATGATATTCAAATCAGTTTAGTAATTCATCTAGACCCACGTAGTTTAAGGAGAGTACCTACATACGCTGGGGTAAGGCCCTTGCTGAGCGTATCTACGCTGACGTCACGAGCATGGCGTACGCTACTGTCAAGTTTAGTTGAAATAGTTTTGCCCGATGTTTTGGTAAAGAAAACTTAATGGAGGAGAGGACGTTTAAGGGGTAACTACAGTATTAGTAGAGAGCCTAAATACAAAAGGAAGAAGAAGAGTGAAGAAATATTCTTCACAATATATATGTATATATATATATATATATATATATATATATATGTATATATTTATATGTATATATACTCTATATATACATATATATATATATATATATATATATATATATATATATATATATATATATATATATATATAATATACATATATATATATATATATATATATATATATATATATATATATATATATATATATATATATATATATATATATATATATAAAAATTATATACATGGGTATATATATATATATATATATTATATATATGTATATATATATATATATATATATATATATATATATATATATATATATATATATATATATATATTTATAAATTATATACATGGGTATATATATATATATATATATATATATATATATATATTATATATATGTATATATATAATATATATATATATATATATATATATATATATATATATTTATATGTATATATACTCTATATACATATATATAATATATGTATACTATATATATATATATATATATATATATATATATATATATATATATATATATATATATATATATATATATATATATTCATTCCTACATCTATTGATGCAATGGACTAAGGTTAAATTTTGCGAGCCATGTCTACCTTAAGCTTTTAAATTAAGACTTCTCCATTCCTCATCATTTACTTAACGCTTCATAGTCCTCAGCCATGTAGGCCTAGGTCTTCCAACTCTTCTACTGCCTTGTGGAGCCGAGTTGAAATTTTGGTGAACTAATCTCTCTTGGGGAGTGCAAAGAGCATGCCCAAACCATCTCCATCTACCCCTCGCTATGATCTCATCAACATATGGCAATCAGGTAATCTCTCTTACAGTTTTATTTCTAAGCCTCTTCTGCAATTTAAATCCTAATATTTTTCCGAGGGCTTTGTTCTCAAATCTACAAAATCTGTTGGATATCATTTCATTATCATACCACAACTTTCCATACAGTAACACCGATCTCACTAAACTGATGTATAGCCTGATTTTTATATGTAATTTCAGGTGATTTGATTTCCAAATTTTACATAACCTAGCCAATGTTGGATTTACCTTTTTCAATCTTTCATTAAAGTCAAATTATAAAGATCCTGTATTAGAGATCCTATGTTCCTAAATATTCAAATGATTCCACCTCATTAATCCTCTCTCCTTCCAATGATATTTCATCTTCCATTGCATATTACTTTCTCATTATCTCTGTCTTTCTTCTATTTGTCTTGAGCCCAACCTCATGTGATATTTCATACATTCTGGTAAGCAAGCTTTGCAAGTCCTGTGGTGTTCTACAGTACAGTATATATATATATATATATATATATATATATATATATATATATATATATATATATATATATATATATATATATATATATATATTTACCCCACCTTACATCCTATGTATCGTACTATATATATATATATATATATATATATATATATATATATATATATATATATATATATATATATATATATATATATATATATATATATATATATATATATATATATATATATATATATATATATAGTATACATCCATCCATATACCAAGGCACTTCCCCCAATTTTGGGGGGTAGCCGACACCAACAATGAAACAAAACAAAAAGGGGACCTCTACTCTCTACGTTCCTTCAGCCTAACCAGGGACTCAACCGAGTTCAGCTGGTACTGCTAGGGTGCCACAGCCCAACCTCCCACATTCTCCACCACAGATGAAGCTTCATAATGCTGAATCCCCTACTGCTGCTACCTCCGCGGTCATCTAAGGCACCGGAGGAAGCAGCAGGGCCTACTGGAACTGCGTCACAATCGCTCGCCATTCATTCCTATTTCTAGCACGCTCTCTTGCCTCTCTCACATCTATCCTCCTATCACCCAGAGCTTTCTTCACACCATCCATCCACCCAAACCTTGGCCTTCCTCTTGTACTTCTCCCATCAACTCTTGCATTCATCACCTTCTTTAGCAGACAACCATTTTCCATTCTCTCAGCATGGCCAAACCACCTCAACACATTCATATCCACTCTAGCCGCTAACTCATTTCTTACACCCGTTCTCACCCTCACCACTTCGTTCCTAACCCTATCTACTTGAGATACACCAGCCATACTCCTTAGACACTTCATCTCAAACACATTCAATTTCTGTCTCTCCATCACTTTCATTCCCCACAACTCCGATCCATACATCACAGTTGGTACAATCACTTTCTCATATAGAACTCTCTTTACATTCATGCCCAACCCTCTATTTTTTACTACTCCCTTAACTGCCCCCAACACTTTGCAACCTTCATTCACTCTCTGACGTACATCTGCTTCCACTCCACCATTTGCTGCAACAACAGACCCCAAGTACTTTAACTGATCCACCTCCTCAAGTAACTCTCCATTGAACATGACATTCAACCTTGCACCACCTTCCCTTCTCGTACATCTCATAACCTTACTCTTACCCACATTAACTCTCAACTTCTTTCTCTCACACACCCTTCCAAATTCTGTCACTAGTCGGTCAAGCTTCTCTTCTGTGTCTGCTACCAGTACAGTATCATCCGCAAACAACAACTGATTTACCTCCCATTCATGGTCATTCTCGCCTACCAGTTTTAATCCTCGTCCAAGTACTCGAGCATTCACCTCTCTCACCACTCCATCAACATACAAGTTAAACAACCACGGCGACATCACACATCCCTGTCTCAGCCCCACTCTCACCGGAAACCAATCACTCACTTCATTTCTTATTCTAACACATGCTTTACTACCTTTGTAGAAACTTTTCACTGCTTGCAACAACCTTCCACCAACTCCATATAGCCTCATCACATTCCACATTGCTTCCCTATCAACTCTATCATATGCTTTCTCCAGATCCATAAACGCAACATACACCTCCTTACCTTTTGCTAAATATTTCTCGCATATCTGCCTAACTGTAAAAATCTGATTCATACAACCCCTACCTCTTCTAAAACCACCCTGTACTTCCAAGATTGCATTCTCTGTTTTATCCTTAATCCTATTAATCAATACTCTACCATACACTTTTCCAACTACACTCAGCAAACTAATACCTCTTGAATTACAACACTCATGCACATCTCCCTTACCCTTATATTGTGGTACAATACATGCACAAACCCAATCCACTGGTACCATTGACAACACAAAACACATATTAAACAATCTCACCAACCATTCAAGTACAGTCACA
>NC_090725.1:199711735-199716735 GCF_036898095.1 Palaemon carinicauda
TAAGTATGTATGATTATATATATATGTATATATATGCATATATATATATATATATATATATATATATATATATGTATATATATATACGTATATATATGCATATATATATATTTATATATTTATATATATGTCACAAGCACACGTGATTTCAATCAATGTAAATATCACCCACGAATGGCATTTAATACCGAATTCTATCCTGGAAAAAAAATATATATATATGTATGTATATATATATATATATATATATATATATATATATATATATATATATATATATATATATATAGGGTACAGTATATTTGTTGAGTGAGTAGAGTATTTAAATGGAAGAGGGGAGTTAAAGGTACTAATAATTTCCAAGTTCTCTTTTATTGTACTTTTATGCTTTGAATTATACTCTCAAAGTAGTTTTTCTTATTCGAAAATTGTATTTGGTGTAAGAGAGTGAAAACGATAATTAACGTTTATGTGTTATATATTACATTTCGGTTGTTTAGCAAAAAATATCTGTGGAATGGTCAGCCTTAAGAAACTAGATTGGTAGAGATAAGACAGTGATAGAAGTTATGTCTAACATTTACAAAGTCACTTATAGAGAAGCTCCTTACTCTATCTGAAAATTGTCCATTAAGTTTTTATAAAACATCATTATTGTGTGAGATCTATTATGAGTGATTTTTTTTTTTTGGAAAGATTCATAGAATTGAAAATACATATAAAACATTGCTTCTTTTTCAATTACTATATCTATTTAAGTGATTATTTCAAGTGCACATCTTATCTTAAAGAACTTCTCCAATATAAAAAAAAAAAAAACGACTGTGACCATACCCATTGATTGTATGAGTAACAATTTATATTATAGAACACAGTACTGCATTTCCCGTTACCTCAATGCAGTCTAGTATTATTGAGTTACTTTCTGATCTTGAAGATATTTTTGTAGATTTAATTAGTTCATGAACCCGTATTCTTTATAAAAATATGAACTGGTATTTGAAAATAAAGGAAACTTCTAAGGCAGTTTCATTGTATGCCTTTAAAGTTTTCCAAAATGCCAAAGATTGTGTTTTTATTAAAAATAACTAAGATTTAATGTTTTTCGTTGAAGTCCTTAGATGAGCGAAGTGCATTATTTATCTAATTGCATTAGTGACTATCTACTTGGTCTGTTTATTAGCTTTGTTATAAAATCAGTTATTTTTTCCTGCGTGTATAGAAACTTGTCGTTCTCAAGGAATAGTGAATGGCTCCAGGGGAGCTGGAATGCCCGTTAAAATCATTAATTTAGTAGTTAACGACAGGGTGTGAGCTTGGGCAAGCAACCCCACCACATCGCCTATCAATGAATCTTCGCTTTTGTCTTCGTCCATAATGAGTATTGTGTTACTGTTGCGTCCTATTCCAGGCTGTTGAACTTTTTTCTCATATGTTTAAATTTGAATGATTGATGTCATTTTTTATGTTCATGGATTCAACCAGAAATACAACTCCATTGGTTTATGACTAAACAGGTGATAGATCAATTCACGCTGGGCCCTAGCGCCATGATCAGGTGCGTAGGAGCGTATTTAAGGGGGGGGGGGGGGCGCTAAAGTTTCAAAAGTCACTGACGACGGGGGTCTAGGAGTCCTCCCCCAAAAATACCCCTAGATGCGATTTCCTGACATCTGACCGCTGATCTAGTAACCACAAAATCTTATTGTTTTACGATTTTCATGTAACCAATAACTATTTGTACACTGAATATCCTAAAATACCGAAAGGCCTACTGTACTTGATGAATTTAACCAAAATCGTACTATTGATGTTAATTCTTTGCTATAAATTAATTCCCAATATCAATCAAGGTATGGCTATCAATTTTCTGAGCCTACTATGTTTTTACTCACGATTATAATAATCATTTGTTTTTCACTTCCAATTTCATTTTTTAAATCTCAACGGCGTTTTTATTTTTAATTTCATCTAATTTCTAGTTTATATAAGACAATTATCTGTTTTAATTGGTTATTATGTTATTTGTCTTTGATATTAAACTATGGAGATAAGGTATGAAGATGAGAACCTCACAAACAGAGATGTATATCATAGGTTTGATAAATACTGCAATGGTCATAAAAAATCAAGGTTCTGAAAATGCCGTCTAATTAACAAAACTATATATATATATATATATATATATATATATATATATATATATATATATATATATATATATATATATATACATATATATATACATATATATATACATATATATATATATACCATGTATATGTGTGTGTTTCTTTGTTCGTTTGTGTATGGAATAGAAAAGACTGCCGTTGGAAATTGAACGTCGCAACGAACAATGTTAGGACACTGTCTAGGGAAGAGGACCTTGGTGTGATACTAAATTAGAAGAGCTGAAAGATATAGATTGGCGTATAATAGGATTCAATTAAATTAGAAGAATTAGGGACTCTTATATAGCGTTGAGAGAGGGTCATATATTTTACTTCAAAGAACATGAAAGTGTGTTTTCTTATTATTACAAATCGTGCAGATAACAGAAAAATTATGTATTATCTGTGATAGAATTTCAGGATTGATTATCAAACTAAATAAAAATTATAAAATGAAGATCCTTTAAACGTATGCACTGACAGCGTCCAATACAGAAGGAGAAAAAGAAACTTTTTTTTTTATGAATATCTAGAGATATCTTTAAAAAATAACATGAGTGAGACTATTTGCATTTGTTTTTGGGTGACCTCTATGTAAAGTAGGTCAAAGGAAGGGAATGGAATCAGCTGTAGGCAAATTTGTGGTTGGGAAAATAGAAATCATAGATGTGCTTGTAAAATTTGCGGAAAAAACAATTTTTTTTTATATATATAAAAGCTGAGATATAAAATGGACACCGAGACGTCCAAAAAAAAAAAAAAAAAAAAAAAAAAAAACCGAAATTAAAGTCAAGCCATCGAAGAAGTGCAAGAAGTAAAACTTGTCTAGATCTAAGGAAGGAAAGAAAAAGAATAATTTGAAGAAAGAAAATAAACACTCCTGTAATAAGAGAAAAGTATGATAAAGTTCAGTTTAGCAATACAAAATATGTAGTTCTAGCTACACGATAAAATAAAACCAAACAAAGAAGAAATGAACAGTAATTTAAAAAAAATGTACTAGAATCAGCACAAGAGATAGGTGGAAAATTTCCAAGCCAAGATCAAGGAAGACTACCAGGAAACACGACCAAAATCTTATAATGAAAACACTGGAAATGAGGGTAAAATCCAAGTGAGATATAAACAGAATTAGCAGAACTATCCAAAGTAACAAACAAACTAAAAACGCAAGAAATTCGTAAACACAGACAAAATTTGAGGAAGCACGAAAGAAAAGAAGAAGCATTAAGTTAATGAAAAGAAGACTTGGAATAGGGTGCCAACATATATTTGCTTTAATAGATGAAATTGGAAATAATATCAACCAAACAGATGGAGTGATAAAAATGGCAGAGGTTTTCTACACAATGCTATGCAATAGTGATATAAGAAATAACTTTGCCAAAAGAAATAATGAAACACCTGGGCCGGTACCCAAAGTAACAGTAGATGGAAAGAAAGCATTAAAGACATGAAAAGAGATAAAACAGAAGAATGCCTAACAAATTATTCAATGATAGAATGAGGAGATCTCATGGTAGCAAATCACGCTGAACTTTACACAAAATGTTAGCAAGATTGCTCTATACCTTTAGCACAGAAAAAAAATATAATTACATTATTTCACAAAAAAGGGAGACATGAAAGACCTAAAAAAATTACCACCCGAGAAGTTTACCCGAGATCATAAGTTTACTTTAATCAGCCAAGAGAGCAAGCAGGTTTCAGAAGCGGATGTTAAACAACAAACCAGATCCATGTAATTAACCAGTTAATGGAAAAATCAACTGAGTATGACAAACCTCTATGTATGGCATTTAAAGTCTATGAAAAAAGCTTTTGGCATTGAAAGACTATGAGAAATTTGTTGGTTCTGTCAAAACTTTAGCAGTAATAACAGCCCTTCAAAGACGAGGAATAGATGACACATATGTTAGAACACTTTAAGATATATATATTTGTAGGTAGTACAGCAATCCTAAAACTACATAAATTTAGTGAGGACATTCTAATTGAAAAAAGGAGTTAGACAAGGTGCCCCCATCTCCCTTAAGTTATTTACATAGTTTCTAGAAGAACTTTTTAAGAATTTAGATTGGGAAAGTGTAGGAATTAACATCAATGGAAAATACATGAATATCTTTTAAGATTTGCAGATGACTTAGCTATATTTAGTGGATCATGTAAGGAATGACAAAAGATAAAATAAGATTTGAGTAGAGAAAGCAGAAATGTATTACTGAAAATTAATATGAGCACAACAAAGATAATGTTCAATGAAAATGCAGAGCACAACAAATAAGGGTTAAGGACGTGCTTCTTGAGACTGTTAATGGGTATACGTACTTGGGACAGTCATTAAGTGTTTGAGACCGAAAAAAAGGATAAGCATAGAATGGAGATCTTTTGAAAATAAAGGAAATACTGAAAAGTAAAATGCTCTTTTCTGTAAAAAGAAAGCTATTTAATCAGATGGTCCTACCAGTATCAACTAATGCATCAGAAACTTGAAGGCTTTCTGCCTTAAAACATAAACTGGTTACAACTCAAAGAGCTATGGAAAGAATAATGATGGGAATAACAATAAGAGACAGAAAAAAGATCAACATGGACAAGAGAGCAAACTAAAGTAGAAGATATTACAGCAATAAAATGAAATGGACATGGACAGGACATATAATGAGAAAGACAGATGAAATATGCAGTAAAAGAATCGCAGAATGGGTCCCTCAAGATTGCAAACGAACCTGGGGAAAGAAGAGAAGACTAAGGATTGACGATCTCAGAAAATTTGCTGATACACGTATACATACATACATACATACATACATACATACATACATATAT
>NC_090725.1:199719235-199721735 GCF_036898095.1 Palaemon carinicauda
GAGATGTTAATAGGTGCGATAAAAGAGAAAAAAAAAACTAAAAAAAAAAAAAAACGTGTTTCGAACTACGGTGGAGCTTCTGTTATTGCTAGAACACAGCATAAATTTTCATGTGATTGTGTAAGTCAAAAGAAAGAAAATTGGTACAATATATATAGACCTTTATAATATTTTAAATGGTATGCATATGTATATAGTATGCAGCAATTCTGCCGAGTGTTACATGTAGGGAAGGCGACACAAGTGATGAATTTAATACTTTCATAGACCTCCATTCGTGTGGTGGCTGTTGTGATGTAAATTGTTTATATATGAAATCAGGATGACCAGTGTAATCAGGATTCCTACATTGACTGAAAAAGGATATTTTAGGGTTATGATTACTATATCAGTTTAGGGTGAATGTCTTTTGGTAATTAAGTTTGGATTGAGTTCGTTTGATTGAAGGTTACACATTAATTAGCTTCCTGGATTTATATATTGAGTTATGGTTGTTTTCATATTTTCAAAGTGAATTAAAGATGTAATAGGTTGTAGTAGGTTGGCCAGGGTGCCAGCCACCCGTTGAGATACTACCGCTAGAGAGTTATGGGGTCTTTTGACTGGCCAGACATTTCTACATTGGATCCTTCTCTCTGGTTACGGTTCATTTTCCCTTTGCCTACACACACACACACACACACACACACACACCGAATAGTCTGGCATATTCTTTACATATTCTCTTCTGTCCTCATGCACCTGACGACTCTAAGATTACCGAACAATTCTTCTTCACCCAAAGGGTTACTGCACTGAAATTGTTCAGTGGCCACTTTCCTCATGGTAAGGGTAGAAGAGGCTCTTTAGCTATGGTAAGCAGTTCTTCTAAGAGAAGGACACTCCAAAATCAAACCATTGTTCTCTAGTCTTGGGTAGTGGCATAGCCTCTGTACCATAGTCTTCCACTGCCTTGGGTTAGAGTTCTCTTGCTTGAGGGTACACTCGGCCATGCTGTTCTGTCTTATTTCTCTTCCTCTTGATTTGTTGAAGTTTTTATAGTTTATATAGGAGATATTTACTTTAATGTTGCTATTCTTCTTAAAAATTTAGTTTTTCCTTGTTTCCTTTCTTCAATGGTCTATTTTCCCCGTTGGAACTCCTGGGCTAATAGCATTGTGCTTTTCCAACTAGGGTTGTAGTTTGGCAATTGATAATGATAACAATACATAATTAGCACTGAGTATGTTTTAAAGTATTATTGAAGGTGAGTTATTGTAAGTGATTGTATGTAATTATTTGTAAACTGTTGAATAGAGAAGAATATAAGTAGAAGTGTGTTTGATTCTGGGAATTTCTTCAGCAAAGCTAGAACGGCCATTGAAATCATGTGACCCTATAAAAAAAGAGTATCGATTGAACTCTCAAGTTGACACTGTATCATCGTATCAACCAGATCGTCTAAATAACAATGAGATGTCTTTTATCAGACTGAACTCGTTAACACCATTAACAGTTTGTTTTCCTCGGGTTCTTTGTTACGAGTAATTTTTGAGCTCCACCTCTTGTTGGAATAGCTTAGAATTGGTGGTGAGTTCACTGCTGGATACAACTAATTATGTCTTGTCAAGGTCAAAAAAGCACTGATTAAAATCTAGGCATAACTATATTTCTTACATTGTGAATTTATCAAGATTTTATTAATGTTACCAAATAAAAAGAAAGGATAAAAAGATTATGCAAATTCAAATGGAAAATATCACTTCTGGATTCACAATGTTAACAATCAATTTGAATAGATGAAATTATAAAAACATGTGTCAAAATGGCGATAAGAAGACACTATCGACAATAAAAAGAAAAACCACAAATAACTGGAACAGCACCGTTTTACTCAACACTTTTCCGTGATATAAAAACAAAGTCAATTAATAATGGTCTCAATAGAAAATAAGAATTATTCTACAGAGTATAAGAATAACTACAATACAATTAATAATGATATACAATAACACCACAAGATTCATCAAAGAGGATACTTAAGTTCTAGACGTTTTCCCATGTCAAAACTTCTTAAATAAGATAAACTTTGCTTATAAAAATAATCAAAAATTGCATCTTCTTTTCTAAAGTCAAATTAAAATTGCATGTAACCGACATGGGCTTCAAGACAATTCATTCTTAATTTCTCACTGACCGTAATTCCCCCTTACACGTTCTAATTCCTATTTCCAGAGTTTTACTATTTAATAATTAGTCCCTGTCACTTTCCCACTCTCTCTTAAGGTCGTTTGGAGTATTTGTCTGTTAAACGTTAATGCCCAATCGGGTTGATTGGATGTATCAAGTCTCTTAAGATTGCGTAATTCTTAGACCCAATAAGAGTTAAGAACAGTTTTTATTTTTATTTTCTTCCTCCACGCCATTCACAGAAAAGAAAAGCTGAATTCTTTCAATGTACACTTTAAAATCTTCCCGGTCAGGGCAAAATTCAGAAATATCCCCAAGGTACGGCAATCTT